>NC_048298.1:269291240-269454919 GCF_013100865.1 Trachemys scripta elegans
AGGTGGAACTGGTCTGGTGTCCATCCAGTTATAAGTTTGTCAGTTCTTAGAAAATGCCTGCAGCCTGGGCAAGAGCTGGCATCTGGCCTGTCAGCGTCACAATAGGTTAATATTAATGGGCTCCTTGCCCACAAAAAAAGGACAGAGTTACAGACCCCCTGGAAATTTATTAAATGACCATCCTTGACAGTTGACCATTGAAGATATGACCTTGATGATTCCATATTTGTTTCTGCTTTTAGATCATTTGTTGTTTCAGTGAAATATATACATTTACATGTACAAAAATATGCGTACCTCAAAGTAAACCAACTGGTATAGGTGTGCTGTCTACTGCAACAAAATAGCTACAAAGACTTCCAGTTTGGTGCGCTGTATTTCAGACATAAAAATATATTGCATGTCGTAACAAAGGACAGTTTTAAAATGTAAAATTCATAGGATCACAGACATTAGAAATAGAAAAGTCCTTTTGTGTCCTTTAGGCCATCTCACTAACAATGTACGGTTCTTCTGTGCAATATATTCCCCAGTGTCTTGTTGAGTCCTATCTTAAATGGCTAGATAGTGGGGTTAGCACCACTTCCTGTTGGAGACCATTCTCTAGCTGCATAGATCTCACTGTTAGGATATTATTCCTGAAAAACTCTTCACTTCACATTGTGTCACCTAGTAATAACCTTTTGTAATCATCATTCCCCCTGGTGGTGGAAATTACATGGAGCCTATTTTATTCTAACTTCCATCACTGGCTTAAACTCTAACTGCTTATGCCAATGGAGGATCAGGCATAGTGCTCATCTCCACCACACCTTCTCTCATCCCTGCCCCACCCACACCAGGCCACCTTGACCCTCTTAGACTCAGGGTGGCATACCGCTATCATACAACCATCTATACCAAAACCCCTGGCCAGTCAATTATGTGACATGAAAAAGAATTCATACAATAGCTTTACAAAAAGCAGAATTGCTGTTATTGGCACTGTAACATAATGTAGAAAATATAAGATAACATATATACTTAGATGACCAGTAATGTCATAGCTTGTGGAAAGCAACAGAGGGTCCAGTGGCACCTTTAAGACTAACAGAAGTATTGGGAGCATAAGCTTTCGTGGGTAAGAACCTCACTTCTTGCATCTGAAGAAGTGAGGTTCTTACCCACGAAAGCTTATGCTCCCAATACTTCTGTTAGTCTTAAAGGTGCCACTGGACCCTCTGTTGCTTTCCACAAGCTATGACATTACTGGTCATCTAAGTATATATGTTATCTTATATTTTCTACATTATGTTACAGTGCCAATAACAGCAATTCTGCTTTTTGTAAAGCTATTGTATGAATTCTTTTTCATGTCACATAATTGACTGGCCAGGGGTTTTGGTATAGATGGTTGTATGATAGCGGTATGCCACCCTGAGTCTAAGAGGGTCAAGGTGGCCTGGTGTGGGTGGGGCAGGGATGAGAGAAGGTGTGGTGGAGATGAGCACTATGCCTGATCCTCCATTGGCATAAGCAGTTAGAGTTTAAGTCAGTGATGGAAGTTAGAATAAAATAGGCTCCATGTAATTTCCACCACCAGGGGGAATGATGATTACAAAAGGTTATTACTAGGTGACACAATGTGAAGTGAAGAGTTTTTCAGGAATAATATCCTAACAGTGAGATCTATGCAGCTAGAGAATGGTCTCCAACAGGAAGTGGTGCTAACCCCACTATCTAGCCATTTAAGATAGGACTCAACAAGACACTGGGGAATATATTGCACAGAAGAACCGTACATTGTTAGTGAGATGGCCTAAAGGACACAAAAGGACTTTTCTATTTCTAATGTCTGTGATCCTATGAATTTTACATTTTAAAACTGTCCTTTGTTACGACATGCAATATATTTTTATGTCTGAAATACAGCGCACCAAACTGGAAGTCTTTGTAGCTATTTTGTTGCAGTAGACAGCACACCTATACCAGTTGGTTTACTTTGAGGTACGCATATTTTTGTACATGTAAATGTATATATTTCACTGAAACAACAAATGATCTAAAAGCAGAAACAAATATGGAATCATCAAGGTCATATCTTCAATGGTCAACTGTCAAGGATGGTCATTTAATAAATTTCCAGGGGGTCTGTAACTCTGTCCTTTTTTTGTGGGCAAGGAGCCCATTAATATTAACCTATTGTGACGCTGACAGGCCAGATGCCAGCTCTTGCCCAGGCTGCAGGCATTTTCTAAGAACTGACAAACTTATAACTGGATGGACACCAGACCAGTTCCACCTGTATGTTAGTTTTGCTCAAAATAGGTATTAGTCTTATAAGAGTGTATTTAATGTTTAGACTCTCTGAAATGCTTGCAGATTGCTCCATGCATTAATCTCAGTTGTAATGTTGCATTCCATGCTATAAGGAAATATGTAAGTTTTGCTTTATAACTTTGAAAATGTTTGCTCTGAACTTGTGAACCGAGGCACAGGAATTGTCCCCTCCTCCCACCCATCCAGAAGAATTATCAAAATCGCATGAGTCATTAAGGAACATCACAATGCAAAGGATTGGTTAATGGCCCTATCACACCTTGAAAATGCTATATTTAAGGAACCTCATCCTGTGGACTTGGAAGCTGAATGAAGGAAAAAACAAAGGGCAGGTCTACACTTAAAATGCTGCAGCGGTGCAGCTGCACCTCGGTAGCACTTCAGTGAAGACGCTACTACACCGACGGGAGAGCTTTTCCTATCCGCATAGTTAATCCACATCCGCGATAAGCAATAGCTGTTTCGATGGGAGAAGGCCTCCCATCGACACAATGCTGTCTGCACTGGGGGTTAGGTCAGTATAACTTCGTCGCTCAGGGGTGTGGGTTTTTCACACCCCTGAGTGACGTAATTATATTGATGAAGTTTATAGTGTAGATCTGGGGAAAGTTACAGGAAAATTTTCCCCGGGTGTAAATCTTGACATCAGATTACATCTCTATATGAGAGAATTTTATCCTATGTAGATATGTTTTAGAATGCTTGCTGTCTGAGGCAGTGACTGTGTATTTTGGTGTAAATTACAGCAGTAAGCATGTTGTCTGTGCTAAACAAATTATTAATAATAATTACAAAAACAGTTGATCTATCCTAGTTAAAAAATGTAAATACACAAGTGCAGACTATCAGTTTTGATTGCTTGAGTTACAGGCTCTAATCACTTATTTTCACAGAAGACCTTAAGACAGCCATATCTCGGGTTGGCTCTTCTAGTCTCTGTGACCTTTACAATCAACATTTTTGTTAACATACGGCTTGGCAAATGAAAGCTGAAGTAACAAGGGAACTATCCCCTTGGATGTGTTTTTAAACATGTTTTCCATCAAGCATTTGCAAATGCTGTATTTGAAATGCCTAATTAGAATCAATGAAACTATAAACCCATTTGGACACATTGTGAATTTTGATGCGGAGGAGGTAACCACTTAGAGGTACCCCTATTTGTTGCTGCTTCCGCAATTCCGTGTCTTCTGATTTGTTTTGTGTGTGTCTCTGCTATTAATTACATACATATTAGGTCACATTTAACTGTTACAGCTTGTAACATCTAGAGTGCTAACTTTCCCGAAATCTACCTGAGGCCTCCAGCTAAAATCTGTGGTAGTTAAGTTTCAGAGTAGCAGCCGTGTTAGTCTGTATCCGCAAAAAGAAGAACAGGAGTACTTGTGGCACCTTAGAGACTAACAAATTTATTATAGCATAAGCTTTCGTGGACTACAGCCCACTTCTTCGGATGCATATAGAATGGAACATATATTGTGAGATATATATACACACATACAGAGAGCATAAACAGGTGGGAGTTGTCTTACCAACTCTGAGAGGCCAATTAATTAAGAGAAAAAAAACTTTTGAAGTGATAATCAAGCTAGCCCAGTACAGACAGTTTGATAAGAAGTGTGAGAATACTTACAAGGGGAGATATCTCTCAGAGTTGGTAAGATATATATGTTCCATTCTATATGCATCCGAAGAAGTGGGCTGTAGTCCACGAAAGCTTATGCTATAATAAATTTGTTAGTCTCTAAGGTGCCACAAGTACTCCTGTTCTTCTTTTTGTGGTAGTTAAGGTTGACTGCAGATTTGTGGTAGGGTCAGGAGGACATTGTGGTTTAGTTGGCCATAAAGAATGCCTTTTTTCCTGTCATGTTTCAGTGGTAGACCTCTGTGCTGCATCAGTATTTGTAATACACAATAGCTCTATAGTGGGAATTCAAGACTTACAATTGTGATTTAAAAAAAAAAAGGTACAAATAAGATGTCTTGCTGCAATGATTTGCTTAAATGTAATAGAGACAGGGCTATAAGCCCAGGCCGAGGCATAAAGGTCACAGCTTCTGTGAAAATTTTCTCTATTAATAGTCTATAAGTATGTTGTTTCTGCCAAACTACCGCTTTGAACCAAATTAGTGTCTCATTACAAGTCTGATATCCAGGGTGTCAACATGCTCTTTGTTGTCTCTAGACACCCTGCTTGGTCCCTTACTCAGACTGCAGTTTTATAAACATGAGTATGTATTAGATAACAAAAACAGCAGAGGAGAGTTGAATAATTAAACAATCTGTAAAAGTGGAAGCCTAGTTTTTCTCTAGAGAGACAAGGTGGGTGAGGTAATATCTTAGAGCTCATCTCTGTGTGGCTTGAGAGCTTGTCTCTCTCACCAATGGAACTTGGTCTAGTACAGGGATTGGCAACCTTTGGCACGCGGCTTGCCAGGGTAAGCCTCCTGGCGGGCCAGGCCAGTTTGTTTACCTGCCGCATCCACAGGTTCGGCCGATCGCGGCTCCTACGCGCCGCAGTTCGCCGCTCCAGGCCAGTGTTGGCTGCGGGAAGCAGCACGGGCCGAGGGATGTACTGGCCGCTGCTTCCCGCCGCCCCCATTGGCCTGGAGCGGCGAACCGTGGCCAGTGGGAGCTGCAATCGTCCGAACCTGCGGACGCGGCAGGTAAACAAACCGACCCAGCCCACCAGGGTGCTTACCCTTGCAAGCCGCGTGCCAAAGGTTGCCGATCCCTGGTCTAGTAGAACATATAACCTCACCCACTTCGTTTCTCTGATATCGTGGGACCAACATGGCTAAAACTCCACTACGTACAACAATGGAAGATATCAAATTGTTTTTCTCTATCATTTAACTTATCTCCTGAACCTGCTCCTTTTTATCTCTTATGTAGAAAAGGTGATGTAAAAAGTTCAGCTGATCTCAAGAGATGATCTTGGCACAGCATGACATTTTGACTAAAAACCTAGAATGATATAAAATTATCATGGTGCACATTAAATGGATTAAACCCTGGCTAACTGATAGGTCTCAAAATTTAGGGAATTGTTATCGAGCAGGTGCTTTTCCAGTGGGGTCGTGCAGGGATCACTTCTTGGCCCTATGTTATTTAGCATTTTTATCAATGGCCTGTAAGAAAGCATAAAATCATCACTGATATAGTTTGCGGATGACACAAAACTTTGGAGAGTGGTAAATAATGAAAAGGACAGGTTACTGATTTAGAGTGATCTAGATCACTTGGTAAACTAGGCACAAGCAAACAATATGCATTTGAATATAGCTAAATGTAGATGTATACATCTAGAAACAAAGAATGTTTCATCCATACTTACAGATGAGGGACCCTATCCTGAAAAAGGTTTGGGGATTGTAGTGGATAAACAATTAAACCTGAGCTCCCAGTGTGATGTGGCCAAAAGAGCTGGTGAGATCTGGGATGCATTAACAGGGGAATCTTGTGTAGGACTAGAGGTTATTTTACCTCTGTATTTGGCACTGGTGCCACTGCTGCTGGAATTCTCTCTCCAGTTCTGGTGCCAAAATTCAAGAAGGATGTTGATAAATTAGAGAAGGTTCAGAGAATAGCTTTAAGAATGATTAAAGGATTAGAAAACATGTCTTTAGCGATAGACTCAAAGAGCTCAATCTGTTTAGCCAAACAAAGGGAAGGTTAAAAGGTGACTTCATTAAAATCTTTAAGTATCTACATGGGGAACAAATATATAATAATTGGCTCTTCAGTTTAGCAAAAAAAGGTATAATCTGATCCAATGGCTAGACGTTTAAGCAGAACAAATTCAGACTGGAAGCAAGGCATATTTTTTTAACAGTGAGGATAATTAACCATTGGAACAATTTACCAAGGGTCATCCATCACTAACAATTTTAAATCAAGATTGGATGTTTTTGTAAAAAATATGCCCTAGGAATAATTTTGGGACGTGCTAGTGCCTGTGTTTTACAGGAGGTCAGACTAGATGATCACAATGGTCTCTTCTGGCCTTGGAATCTATGAATCTGAGCTTTCAGAATATCTGACAGGATTCACCTGAGATTGTTTCAGCAACTACAAAATTAGTAAGAGCACTTTACATAGCGTATAGACTTCTGTCTTATACATATGTGAATTGAGTTGGCAGCCACTAGTCTACCACCAGGCACACCATGAAAATCATAGCTACAGGCAAGTATGTTGGTCTCCAGGACCCTTTCTTGAATGACATCTCGGCAGTGGCAATGCGGTACTACTAATACCACCCTCTCCAGTATGCCTCCGCTCTGACGGGAGACTAATTCTAAGGGGGGAAAAGCAGTTCAGTTGCAATGCTCACAAAGGCCAAATTTTTCAATCATGTCTACTCTGCCTGAAGTTGGACACCCAAAAATGGAGACACCCAAAATTAATCACATTTGGAAATTTTGGTCCTAATTCTTTCCTGTCTGTCAAAGCTGCATATCTGAGTGGTAGATGTGATTATGATTTTGATAAGGTGGACATCCGTTCACTAGGGACTGCCTGATAGTTCATTTATCAGAATGCACTTGAAGCACTCAGATGGTCAGGCCATGTAGTAGCTAATGGCCTGAACTAGATTCAAACTAATGGCCAACTCTGTATTCCAAACTCTTAAGCTATTCAGTTTTCCACTGATCTAAAATAGCCCACGAAAGAAGAAATTCCAGATTAAAATGTGAAATTCACTATACACTTGTGACAGGCTGTCACAGTCCATTGTCTAGCCACCATGCTGCATATAGAACTAGCCCATAGATCATCAGTTTGCACCTTTGCATGGTCAAAACACACTTTCTGATTACAATAGAAGCAGGGTCCAGGATGAAAGAGATCTATAATGACCATCTATGTTTTTATTCCCTACATCTTTCCAGGAGATCATGTATATACTGCACAACTAGATGTTGAAGTAGATTGTGCTTCATAGGCTTAGATAGGCCTTACCACCAGCCTGACCAGCCTTACAGTCTGTGGAGCTTCAAACTGCCAGAGCAGGGATATGAGTTTAACTCCCTCAGCTGCAGAAGGAGATTGAGTAAACCCATAAATTGCTAAGTCAGCGCAGTTCTGACACTAATGCTGGGATACTATCAGAGTGACATGTTCCTAGGATACAATCCTGCCTTTAAATACCTTAGCACAGTATGTTATTCTTATATACTGAAGTGGGTCCCACTGTGTCTAGGTATCATTATCTATTATTTACCAGGGCCATACAGATATATATGCACAGAGAAATCAAAAACAGTGTTGCTGTTTGGATGTGCTTACAATCTGAGGCCCCAAACACATATGTAATGTGAGCTACTTCACACAGTAGTTACATAGAGTTGGTACTATGAACCTTGATAAAAGTAGTGATATGCATAAGTGCTCAGAGAATCAGGATCTACTTGCAATGATGGACAAAATAAGTTTGTGAGGTTATAAAGCCTGCTTATGTCTGTTTTTTTATTTTGTTTGTTTCTGTTTTGTTTTCTCATAAACTAACTAGGGAAATATAGCCTAGCAGGGATCAGCAACCTTCGGCATGCCAGGGTAAGCCCCCTTGCGGTCCAGGCCGGTTTGTTTACCTGCCGCGTCCATAGGTTTGGACGATTGCGGCTCCCACTGGCTGCAGTTCGCCGCTCCAGGCCAATGGAGGCTGCGAGAAGCCTCGCCCAGGACATCCCTTGGCCCACGCCACTTCCCGCAGCCCCCATTGGCCTGGAGCAGCAAATCACGGCCAGTGGGAGCGGCGATCAGCCGAACCTGTGGATGCAGCAGGTAAACAAACTGCCCCGGCCAGCCAGGTGCTTACCCAGGTGTGCCGCGTGCTGAAGGTTGCCGATCCCTGGCCTAGAGGGAGCTACTACAAGGTGGGTGTATAACTGGTTGGAAAACTGTTCCCAGAGAACAGTTATCAGTGGTTCACAATCAAGCTGGAAGGGCATATAAAGTGGGGTCCCACACCAATTGGTCCTGGCTCCGATTATGTTTAATTTCTTTATAAATGATTTAGATAATGGCATAGAGAGTAGAGTTATAAAGTTTGCAGATGATACCAAGCTGGGAGGGGTTGTAAGTGCTTTGGAGGACAGGATTAAAATTCAAAGTTATCTAGACAAACTGGAGAAATGGTCTGAAGCAAATAGGATGAAATTCAATAAGGACAAAGGCAAAGTACTCTACTTAGGAAGGAACAATCCATTGTGTGTGTGCACGCGCACAGAGAGAGAGAGAGAAATGACTGCCTAGAAAGGAGTACTGTGGAAAGGGATCTGGGGGTTATAGTAGATCACAAACTAAATATGAGTCAACAGTGTAACACTGTTGCAAAAAAGCAATCATTCTGGGATGTATTAGCAGGAGTATTGTAAGCAAGACACAAGTAATTCCTCCACTTTACTTCATGCTGATAAGGCCTCAACTGGAGTATTGTGACCCGTCCTGTGTACCACATTTCAGGAAAGATAGGGTTACCATATTTCCACAAACAAAAAAGAGGACACGGGGGGGGGGGGGAAGCCCCGCCCTAGCCCCGCCCTGCCCCATCCACTCCCTCCCACTTCCCACCCCCTGACTGCTCCCCTCAGAACCCCAACCCCCCCTGCTTCTTGTCCCCTGACTGCCCCCTGCTGAGAACCCCCTACCCTAACTGCCCCCCCCAGGACCCTACCTGTTCCCTGACTGCCCTGACCCTTATCCACTCGCATGGGTGGCAGGGTTGTAGAAATTTTGGTGGTGCCCAGAACCCCCCACCCCACCTGCCTAAGGCTCTGGGAGGGGGGTTGGGTTGGGGGAGGAGGTCTGGGGTGCAGGTCCTGGGCTGGGGATTAGGGTGCAGGAGGGGTGCAGGTTCTGGGATAGAGTTTGGGTGCTGGGTGCAGGCTCCGGGCTGGGGCAGGGGGTGGGTGTGCAGGAGGGGGTGAGGGGTGCAGGCTCTGGGATGGAGTTTGGGGGTGAGAGGCGGTGCAAAAGGAGGGGGTGCAGGCTTTGGGAGGAAGTTTGAGGGCAGGAGGGGGTGTGTGGGAAGGGGGAGGGGGATTGGGAGGGAGTTTGGGGATAGGAGGGGATGCAGGGGTGAGGGCTGTGGGTCTGGGGATGAGGAGTTCATGATGCAGGAGGGGGCTCAGGGATGGAGCAGAGGATTAGGGTGTGTGGGGATGAGGGCTGGGGCTGGGAGGTTTGGGGTGTTGGAGAGGCTCAGAGCTAGGGTGGAAGGGCAGGGTAAGGGCAGCCTGTCTTCCCATTAGTGGATGGGGGCACTAGGACCCGGGGGCAGCAGACAGCAGTTGCTGCTGGCTCTGACAGTACACACAGACAAGGGAGAGGCAGACAGGGAGGGAGGACCCACGGAGGGGGGGATGCGCAGAGGGGGGATGGCAGGTGGAGGCTGGGGACCCATCCAACACTCCCCCGCTCCCTGACTGCCCCCCCCCACTCCTCTTACCATTCTGGCTCCACGTGGGTCGGTTTGTGTGTAACACAGGACTACAGAGAGAGGGAGGGGGGAGCAGGGGAGGGCTCTGGCTGCTGGAGGCCAATGGGAGTGGGTCAATCGGCCTAGCCGCCCAATCAGCAGCCACACTCTGCATGGAAGGGAGGGAGGGAGACGAGGGAGAAAACCTCCCCGGACATTTTAACCTTGTTACCAATTCCTCCTGGACGGCTATTTAGAGACGCAAAAGCCGGACATGTCCGGGGAAATACGGACGGATGGTAACCCTAGGAAAGATGTGGACAAATTGGAGAAAGTCCAGAGGGAGAGCAACAAAAAATATTAAAGGTCTAGAAAACATGATCTGCAGTAGAACCTCAGAGTTACGAACACCTCGGGAATGGAGGTTTTTCATAACTCTGAAATGTTTATAACTCTGAACAAAATGTTGTGGTTGTTCTTTCAAAAGCTTACAACTGAACATTGACTTAATACAGCTTTGAAAGTTTACCATGCAGAAGAAAAATGCTGCTTTTAACAATCTTAATTTAAACAAAACAAGCTCAAATCTTTTTTTAAACTTTCCCTTTATTTTTTTAATAGTTTATGTTTAACACAGTACTGTACTATTTTGGGGGGCGGGACGGGGAGAGGGTCTCTGCTGCTGCCTGATTGTGTACTTCCGGTTCCAAATGAGGTGTGTGGTTGACCGGTCAGTTTGTAACTCTGGTGTTTGTAACTGAGGGGGGACATAGTAACAGTTTTCAAGTATGTAAACAGTTGTTACAATGAGGAGGGTAAAAAATTGTTCTCCTGATCCTCTGAGGATAGGACAAGAAGCAATTGGCTTAAATTGCAGCAAGGGGGGTTTAGGTTGGACATTAGGAAAAACCTCCTAACTGTCAGGGTAGTTAAGCACTGGAACAAATTACCTACGGAAATTGTGGAATCTCCATCATAGGAGGTTTTTAAGAGCAGGTTAGACAATCACCTCTCAGGGATGGTCTAGTCATGCCTTGAGTGTAGGGGACTGGACTAAATGATCTATTAAGGTCCATTCCAGTCCTACATTTCTATGATTCTGTGAAAAGGTATTTGAGTGTTTCTGTTTGATTGGTTTGGTGTAAGAGGGGTAGGTATTGAAGGGGCTGTGAAAAGGTCCCTCACCAAAGGTTCTTAAGCAAAGTAAGCTGTCATGGGATAAGAAGGAAGGTTCTCTCATGGATCGGTAACTGGTTAAAAGATAGGAAATAAAGAATAGGAATAAATGGTCAGTTTTCAGAATGGAGAGAGGTAAATAGTGGTGTCCCCCACAGGTCTGTATTGGGACCAGTGCTGTTCAACATATTCATAAATTATCTGGAAAAAGGAGTAACCGGTGAGGGGGCAAAATTTGCAGATGATACTAAACTACTCCAGCTGGTTAAGTACAAAGCAGACTGCAGAGCTATAAAGGGATCTCACAAAACTGGGTGACTGGGCAACAAAATGGCAGATGAAATTCAGTGTTGATAAATGCAAATGAATGCACATCGGAAAACATAATCTCAACTATACATATAAAATGATGGGTCTAAATTTGCTGTTACCACTCAAAAGAGTGATCTTGAAGTCATTGTGGATAGTTCTCTGAAAACATCCACTCAATTTGTAACGGCAGTCAAAAAAGCTAACAGAATGATGGGAATCATCAAGAAAGGGATAGATAATAAGACAGAAAATATCATATTTCCTCTATATAAATCCATGCATGCAGGTGTGGTCGCCCCATCTCAAAAAAAGGTATATTGGAATTGGAAAAGGTTCAGAAAAGGGCAACAAAAATGATTAAGGGAATGGAACGGCTTCTGTATGAGGAGAGATTAACAAGATTGGGACTTTTAAGCTTGGAAAAGAGACAACTAAGGGTGGATATGATAGAGATCTATAAAATCATGACGTGTGCAGAAAGTAAATAAGGAAATATTATTTACTCCTTATAACACAAGAACTAGGGGTCACCAAATGAAATTAATAGGCAGCAGGTTTAAAACAAACCAAAGGAAGTATTTCTTCATACAATGCACAGTCAATCTGTGGAACTCGTTGCCAGAGGATGTTGTGAAGGCCAAGACTATAACAGGGTTAAATAAAAGAGCTAGATAAATTCATGGAGGATAGATCCATCAGTAGCTCTTAGCCAGGATGGGCAGGGATGGTATCTCTAGCCTCTGTTTGCCAGAAGCAGGGAATGGGCAACAGGGGATGGATCACTTGGTTCTGCTCATTCCCTTTGAGGCACCTAGAATTGGCCACTGTTGGAAGACAGGATACTGGGCTAGATGGACCTTTGGTCTGACCCAGTATGGCTGTTCTTATGGTCTTAAATAGTGAATTTGGAGGAGGTAAGGGAGAATGTATGGTGAACATGACCAGGAGATTTCAGGTGTAAGGGAGGCAGCATAGAACAACATAGAGATGCTGCTGGGGAGAATACAAAGGGGGGACGGAAGGAAACAGAAATATCCTGAACACAAGGCCTGAGCCAAACAATGGTGAGAGATTAATGAACCTAGATGTAAAAATTTTGAAAAATAGGTCTGGAAGCCCAAATAAAATATTTCAGCCTGAACTTTAAATTTCCTTTCTGTGTTGTTAAGGTTAACAATACATATAAAGTAGCTTTGCATAATTTAATAAATCTAAACAATGTATTATCAGTGCACTATGCCTGAAGAGAGAATTTTAAAACTGTGCAGTGCTTTAAACCCATATTTTTTTAAAAAAGATATTGTTTTTAGCACCAGTTCAAAACCATTATGAAATTTGGTCCCACCATTATGAAATGGTTCCTTTCCTCTTTAACGCTTTCTTCCTATGGTCTTTGCCCCCCTTTTTTTATTTGGGAGGGAGAGTCTTTAGAGAAAAAGAACAATTTCTCTAACACTTGTAATTGACTGATATGGAACAGGAAAAAAATCACCTTTCTGTCTTAGTGTTTACTTCTGACCTCAATTATTTTGTACTCGTTGAAAAACCCTGTAGCTTAACTACAGGAATGGTCTGATTTCTTCTAGTGAAAATGCCTTGCAGTAATCTTCCCCAAACTGCACAGGGCAGGTGAAGTCTTTATTTTGGGGAAAGAGAAGGAAGTATGGACTTATCTGGAGGGTTAAAGAACAAAGACCAGGAAAGGCAGGTTAAAATTCAGAAAAGAACTACAGGCAGATGGTGCCATCTAGAGTCAAGAATTGATATTAGTCATATTTTAAAGTGGGATATTTGGCTCCAGATTAATGTATTGTGAAAACAGTATCAGACAGAATCTTAGCCTAACAGAAATGCTTTCATGATGTTTTTAATTCCATTGGGAACAGTTGGTGAAGGTCATTTGGGTATTTTAAATACAATATTGTCATGGATAAGTAGCAAACAGAAGCTAGTATTCCAATCGTAGAGAAGTAAATATGAAATTGAAATACAAAAAACTAGAATACAAAGAAAATGATGTGCAAATAAGTAGTCACAATTTTTATTATTATCTGAATATAACAAAACTGGCTATTCATAATAGGTATTGAATGAAAAGTAGACGTTCTCTGCAGTGTTGCAGTTGAAATGTGTATACATTTTTAAAAACAGCTTTTACTGAATTTAAAGAAACTACTTACTGAATTGGTCTTATAAAATCTTCTTTTTAACATAATATTACCAGGGACCAAATATGCCCTGTCAATGTCCTTTTAAAAATATTAATTTATTGAAACACAAACATTGCAGCATGAAAGGCAACCTGAAAATATAGTTGTTCAGAAGCTGTATAATCAAAAATGAAACTAATTGGTTTTATTGCTTGAACCTGAGGAAAATGCAGAAAAGGAAACAAATTGCAAATTGAGTAAAAACAAATTATATTTTAAAATTCTCAGTTCCAGTCATGGAGGGAGATGGTGTTTTTAAATATGCTTTCTAAACTTGACAATGTCCTTTGATATACCTTCCAAGTGTACTTATTTTGTACATCACAAAAATCAATTCATTGACTAATTAAATATTTTGTGGTTAGACATGCCTCTTTCACCAAGTTTCTGTCATGTTTAACAAACTTGGACTCCAATTTTGAAAACACTTGAACCTGTGCATAGCTATATCCTGCAAGTAGCCACATTGATTTCAGTGAAAATATTCATTCTCATTTATGAATGTGCATAAGTGCTTGTAGATCAGGGTCTGGAGGAGTGCCCTCAGCTATTTTCTCAATGTTGGACAAAGTCTATCTATCATCTTGAATTCAGACAAATATATGATATATATATGTTACTCTCACACTCACTATGTGGGTGTTGCTCCTGTTAATGCTGAGTGTGAACATTTACCTCCAAAATCTGGAAATAATAATTCACTTACTTGCAAAACATGTTATATAGCTGCCATTTGTAGGCGCTTCCCTGCAGCAGTGTTAGTGATTTGGCAATATTATCATTTTGAATATGAAAATTATTAATTGTAGTGGCAGGTTTCACGTCTTTTCATTCACATATCTGGCAGCATTTCCTATACACTTTTTAAAAAACAAAACAACCAAAATGCTGTTTAATTTTGAGCTGCCAAAACATCTTTGTCAAATGCTGAAATAAATGGATACAAATTATTCAAGTCTGTGAATTCCATCATATTCACATACGTACATACATTTGTGCATGCGCACTCAGGCCTCTCTGTTTAATGGTGCATGGTGTTCTTCACCCCTTTCTGTTGCTCTGTTATGTCTCTTTATTCTCAAAGAACTGAGGAACACTGTTCTATTTTCATGGAAGTCTCAGCCCAGGATCAAAACATCTTATACACTTTGACAAAATCTGCTCAGCCATATTTCTAAAAGAACTCTGTGAAAGACTTGCTTTATAGTTTTACTTTCTTTTTGTTCTTTGTGGTTTGCATTATTCTGTTGGAATCTTAAAAATAACTGCACATTCGTTAACAATGTTGTTTTTCCCCCTGTTTTTCACCTTCGCTCCCTTCTCGTCCTTGCAGTCCAGACTAAGCTATTAAACACCTAAATTCACACCTTTACCTGAGTTCTTTTTTCCTTCATTTCCTTTGATTTACTTAATCCCACTGTTTAATTCTGAGGTTTAAAATAAGACCCTGGCGCCATATCTTTTTTTCAACCTTGCTCAATTTTCCATGGTTCCAAGGATAAACTGTGGCTCTTGAAAGCTCATCCATATTATTTTTCTTTGTAGTTATTCCAGTTAAAGGGGTCACCTACAACTTTTTGAGAATTTGGACGATTAATATTCTCTGACTGCTGGTCTAATATGATTACTACTTTCATGTCCTTATTTTTCCCTCTGGTTTAGCAAGTTAGAAACAAACACAGCATTTCTATTTACCTTCTTGTTTACCTTCAGATATATCAGCATAGCTCTGGGAATAAGGTAGTTTCATTCATTTGTACTCTAATAACTTTGCAGAAGCAAAGTATAAAACTCGGTTAACCAAATTTTCTAAAAATTCAATCGTGCTTTCATGTTCTTAACCCTCAGTAATGTGTGTAAATGTTTGTTGGATGAAGCTCTTGGTCATTAATAATTTCACAGCATCCTTTAAATCCTTTCACAGTGAAGCACAGGTGGAAAAAACGTTTTATACCAAAGAATTTTATTATGCCAATAACTTTCTGAATTCCTAGTTCATTTCTTTGAGATAAATGCAATCTATCCTATATATCTTAGGTTTTTATCACCATTGTATCTGAATGCTATACCTTATTCTTAGATTACAATCTTGAAAACACTGCTGCATATGCCTCTCATGTGACCAAACCTTGGAATATTAGATTTAGTTCAGAGCACTTCAGTGCCAATAAGATAGTTACAAATTTGCAAAGTTCCAAGAAGAGTAGCAAACAGTATAGATAGCTGGAGGAATTGACTACAAGAACAGATTCAGAGTTAAATATGTATAGCCTGGCAAAGCAACAATTAAGGGGCATATAACAGCATATAAATATTTGAAATGTACAGGTACCAAGGATGGCAAAGGAGGGATAATATAGGAGCATGCATGGATGTAGAAATTAGAAACACAAGAAGAAAATGGTTTTGATTAGGGTTGCCTCTCAGATCCTACATTTACAGACTCTACCAGCCTGCTCTCTCCCCCACACCACAATGCACAGAGGAAAAATCTGTTAACATTTAAAATGCACATAAAATAAGGACGTGTCAGATCCTTCCTCCTGTGGGAGGGGCCAGGAAAACACAGCTGTCATGAGGGTGGGGCTGTGCAATCTGTAACTTGGTGAGCTGCCTTTGCTGGCGTTGAGGCATCCTAGCCCCTCCTTCAAGTTCAGTCAAGGCAGGAGAAGTCTGCATAGGCTACTGCTCCTCAGTGTCTACACTAGCTTCTCCTTCCTCCTGGCAACATGGCTTTCGCATGACCCTTATTATTGGCTGGATCCCCCTGAAGCTGCCCAGTAGGACTCTATTTGTTGCTGGATTTCTGTGTGGGGAAAATGGCATGCTCACTCCCACCCGTATTCTGTCTTCTAAGCTCTGTTTGTGTGTATCTGTCTACCTGCCATATTTCTAAGACTCCTTAATGTTGCTATCCCGTGTTATTCCTAATCCCACTCCGTTCTGCAGAGGTAGTCCCAAGGGGAGAGAGGATGGTTCACAGAGATGTCATTTCCCCACTTTTCCTTCAAAGCAGGCAGCTCTGCACTAGGAGAGTCCTCACCAGGCCAAAGTTATTGTCATTTTATTCCTAAAAAGTTACAATACACACAATAAGACTTTTCTCATAGTGAATCTTGTACTATTCTCCTCTTAATATTTATTTCTTTTGCACATATCAAATTAAGATCATGCTTTCTGCTTAGGAAAAATACTGTAATTTGCTCCATAAATGTTTTTACTCAGGGCGAAATCCTGACCCCATTGACGTTAATGGGAGTTTGGTTATTGACATCAGTGGGGTCAGGATTTCACACCACGCTTCTTTTTAGGTTAGCAGATCTATCCCTTTGTTGAGCTGACTCTTCTGTTGCTTTTAATATTTGTGTGCAGAAGCTTTTTTTCTTTTGCAAAGTTTTATTCCTTTCAGATAGTCATTGAAAGGCCCGTCATTGCATTCCTGCTTGGTTTCGCTTAGCTCAGGAGAAACTATTTATTTAACATGTCTCCATTTAAATGGGCACTATTGTCCTTGAAATGTCAAATATAATGTGACATATCAATTATTGTATGTCAAGCAAATGATGTATTTGCAGCCCCCATTGATTTAGATGGGATTTGACATGTGCTTGATGTATTGTAATGGCGCTTCTTCAGTTCAGTGGATATCTTGGAAACAACGATGAATGGCATATAAATCACAGAACCACCTTTTGCAGGGATATTTCACAGAATATAAAATAGAGGCTTGGCTTTCCTACTAGTCTTGGTCAATAATGGCGTCCCTGTTCCAGGTTTGGGGGCCTCTAGTGGCTGGTAGGTCTGACAGTAGTATTCAAACAGACCCTGACTGCACACTTGTTCTACTCAAGGATGATTATTATTTATTTATTTATTTTATTTATTATTATACAAAGGAAAAACTAACATTTTGCAGGAGCTCTTTGATTATGACATGAAGGAAGGGTATGCGGTTATATAAAACGTGCAACAAGACTATAACTCTGATCCTGCAATAGGATAAGTAGGAGTTTCTTCTTGACCATATTGAGATTGCAGAAGGAAATACACTGGATTCTGTGTCTCTGAGAAGTGGATCTGCAATTGTGTACTTTTTATTAAGCAAAACAGCTGGATATGGGGCCTAGCACAGACCTGCAGAGCCTACATATGATACACTGCTTTTTCAGTGGCATATATGAAATGAGCTTGCTGGTCTCAGCCCAGGTCCCATGAGCCAGGTGGGTGTCCACTTCACAAAAAAAAAATCTCATAATTGGCACTGAACGTCACCTTGCTGGCAGTCTCCGCCCAAAGAACAAAGGGGAAATCCTGGGCCCATTGACATTTGTGGGAGTTTTGCAGTTACCTGCGGTGGGGTGAGGATTTCACCCGGTGGGTTGAATCACCCTCTAACATCTAGATGTGATCACTTCAGTTAAGGGCTGATGGACATTGGCAGAGCAATGTGGGGAAACTTTCAGAAGCACTGCCCATGCTGTTCCTGTTCAGTGGATAAAGCGAGGACATCAGTCTCTAGTCTGTCAATTCACCATCTCTCACAATTAAGGAATTCAAACTTTTAAAAAATTAATCTATGGCAAACCCGAAAATATGCATCTAACGCAAGGATCAGCAACCTTTGGCACGTGGCCCATCAGGGAAATCCTCTGGCGGGCCAGGACGGTTTGTTTACCTGCAGTGTCCGCAGGTTCGGCTGATCACAGCTCCCACTGGCCACAGTTCGCCATTCCAGGACATCCCATGCCGCTTCCTGCAGCCCCCATTGGCCTGGAACAGTGAACCGCAGCCAGTGGGAGCTGCGATCGGCCGAACCTGTGGACACTGCAGGTAAACAAAGTGTCCCGGCCCGCCAGCGGATTTCCCTGATGGGCTGCGTGCCAAAGGTTGCCAATCCCTGATCTAACGCAAGGATGAGAATCTGTCTCTAAACCTTATTGTAGCCAACATGTAGCATTCACTAATGTCCATGTCACTAGCACTTTCCAGCTATTTAAGTGTGTATAAGTTGGCCATATTTTCAAATTCCATTTCCAGCTGTAACTTGGCCTGGTATATTCTGCATGTTCTGTGGTACACATCTTGTGAGAACATGCAGGAGTTAGAGGTGAGATTTAGAATTGCTTTGGGGGCCTACACTTTTTTGTTATTTTAATGTCTAGGTATCCCATATGAGATTGGAGTCTCGTAGAGCCAGGTAGTGTACAAATACCATAGTAAGAGTTAGGGCAGGTCTACACTACTGCTTAAGTCGATCTAATTGATGTCACTCAAGTGTGTGGAAAAAAACACTCCCACCGCCTGTAACGCAAGTTACGGTGACCTAAGGGCTGTCCACACTAGCACGATGTCGGTGGGAGACACTTTCCCGCTGATATAGCTTCTACCTCTCACAGAGGTAGAGTAATTATGCCAACGGGAGAGTGCTGTCCCGTCGACGTACTACATTGGCACTGCTGCATTTCTAGGGTAGACCTGCCCTCAGTCACTACACAAGAAGATTATAATCTAGGTAGACAAAGAGTAGGAGAGAGGAAGTAGTAGTATTCCTGTTTTAGAATTAAAGAACTGAGGCACAGAGATTAAGTGATTTACCCAAGCCCGTATAGCAAGTCCTTAGCAGAAACAGGAACTGACACAGATCTCTTGAGTTCCAAGCCAGTGTCTTAACCACAAGACCACCCTTTCCTGACTTTTAGTGGTGACAGAATATGTAACCTTAACATGTCATTAAATAGTGCATTTTATTTAAGTAACATTCCTAACACCCATTTTTGTTTTATTGTATAATGATGAATCTGAGATAATATGAGGCTTTGTAATTAAATGTGTTTGCTACCCTTGGTTTGTATCTGCTAAGTAGTACTATACTTTTAAATGGATCTTAAGTGCAGCACTTGTTGGTAGGGAAGAGCTAGGCTGTGGCATATCAGAAAAGAACCCAACCAAAAGTGCATAACGAATATCAGGGCATGCAGAATCAATATCTTTCCCCTTTGAACAGCAGAGGCTGAAGTTAAAGCAGTTTGTTGCTGAAGTAGATTAATATTGAGCCATTTTCTGTTCTGACTTTAAATCTTTTTTGCAAAAATGAAATAGGAGAATTTAATTCTCATATGTTGGATAAAGGGTAGAATACTATGTTGGGCCTCTTTGTCCTTACTGGTATTCTTTGGTACCAATAATCTTCCTGCTGCACGTTTTCCAAAACAGGTTAGTCAGGCTTTTAACATGAAGGAATGGGAATGGTCTGTCACTCAAGCTACAGAACACTGAAAAGGTCAACGATGTACTGAAAACAACTATAATTTACTGAGCATAAGAGACACTGAAATTCTGACTTGTCATTTTTGTAGGAAAGATTGTAACAGGAACAAGAACCCAGCCTTTTGACACTGATTGTAACGAATACAGTGTGAGAAGCAGTCTATGGTTATTGAAGTCTGACACCTATATTATTGGATGTCCCCCTTCATATGCTGTACCTCTATTATGTCAGGAGTGGGACTTCACCGGGCCACATGACAGTTCTACATGACATTTAATTAATCTTTTTACAAAAAAAATCCATAATATCAGTATTCAAGATTTCTTTCATTTCCTTTCTGTAACAAGTACCACCCTATGTTTGAGCAGCCAACTGTGTCAGATTCTTTTTTATGTGATGTTTCTCATCTGATCTGGCCCATACTTTATCCTCTTCCATCCTCTCCTCCTGACTAAAACCTAGTCCTAGGACTAGTTCTAGTTCTAGTTCTCATTGCACTCCTGGTGTGTGAGTGTGTGTGTGTGTGTTCCTCGCGCTGTTTTAAGAGTGATTCTTCTATCATGAAGAAACAGTCCAATGGGTGAAAGTCTCTTCTCTCCACACAAAGCCAGAGTAATTGAGCTTTGTCTGAGCAGCTGCTGGAGCCCTCGCCCTCTGCAACATTAAGCAAGTTATAGCCACTTTCCAGCTGTTGCTTCAGTTTGAGGAATTGGAATAGCTACCACACCCCTCTGTGCCTGCTACTTGTGGATTTTATGGCCTTATAGCTTCAGTCCGTTCTGCACCCAACAGCCCCTTTCACTCTATCCTATTAGGAGCCTGCATGGAGATCCATTCTGCAGTCTGCAGAAGGTGTGGAAGCCCCCAAACACAGTCCTTCTCCAAGGCTTAAGAGATTCAAAGTACCCTGAATAGACCTTCCACACCTGGAAAAATTTCACCTATTCTAAATAGCAACCTATGCCAAACCTGCCTGAACCTTTATAGTATACACAAATAAAATCCTTTTAGGAAATAACAGGGTTAGAAAACACTGCTGTAGAAGAAATAGTTAAGAATAGTATGACAGGATCCATTAAAAAAATTTAGTGAGGTGTTTGATTCTCACTTGAGGAAGGCTGTTTAACAAGAGTCTTTAAATCAAGTTTGGATGACTTTCTAAATGATGTGCACTATTTCATACATGAGTTCTTGGCTGGATGCAGTTGTCATCACATTAAATTTGTAGCCTATGTTATGCAGGAGGTCACACCAGATGATCATAATGGTCCCTTCTGACCTTGAAATCTATGACTGATTTCTTCATGATTCCCCTGACTTTGAATATTTTCCTTCATTTTTACTGTAGCTATTGTGGTATCGCACAGCTGAAGGTTTTGTTTCCATAAACCTTTGTAATGACCTATCCAGACACCAATGTCCTTTGGTAACTGTAACTATGTGCTTTTGCACTATCTATGTGTTAAGGCCCAAAAATGTTACAAAACAATATATTTTCTCATCTTTTAAGATCCAATACATTCTTTTTCTGCTCAATTCCCCCTGTGTGTGTGTATGTGTGTGTGTTTTTAAAAATATAGGATTATATGCTATAATTAGTGGAGAAATATGGCTCCATTAGAAAAACTGTAGTCAATATGTGTATCTGCTCTTGAAAAAATACATTGGTGGCAGTAGTGAGTGCTGTACGCAATGCCTGGTACAGTTTGTAAAATTCCAGACAGTAAGCAAGTAAACGTTATGGTGGAATGAAGAGGAAATGTGTTGATCTATCCTATGGGATATGATGGTTATCTTCAAGAGGAGTACAACTATTAAGGTACCTGCTGTGATTCACTGCTGCATCAATGGGAGATGCTCTCCCGTTGACTTACCTTAATCTTCTCGTTCCGGTGGAGTACCGAAGTCAACCGGAGAGCGCTCTGCAGTCGATTTTAGCGGGTCTTCACTAGACCCGCTAAATCACCCCCTGCTGCATTGATCGTACCCGGTAAGTGAGACATGGCCTGAGTATGTTTCCCAGACCTGAAGAAGAGCTCTTTGTAAACTCGAAAGTTTGTATCTCTCACCAACAGAAGGTGGTCCAATAAAAGATATTACTTCACCCAATTAGTCTCTATATGTACTTAGCTGGCTCTCATCATCATTGTATCTGAGCATTTCGCAATCATTAATGGATTTTGTCTGCACTATACCCCTATGAGAGAGGTGTTATTATCCTCACTTTGCAAATGGGGAATTGAGAGAGATTAAGTTTTTTGCCCAAAGTTACATGGAATATCTGTAGCAAAGTCAGGATCCTCTGAGTCACAATCCAGTGCCCTGAAACCATAATATTAAGATGATTTCAGCATCAAAAACACTCTGGGTCATGCCCGTCCTCAGCCCAACACTTGGAATAATTAAAACTACACTAGTAAATGTACTATAGGCAACAGTCCTAAACTGGCAAGGAGATAAGTTAGATGATCTAATGCAGGGGTCGGCAATCGGGCCAGTTTGTTTACCTGCTGCGTCTGCAGGTTCGGCCAATCGCGGCTCCCACTAGCCGCGGTTTGCCATCCCAGGCCAATGGGGGCTGCGTGAAGCAGTGCGGGCCAAAGGATGTGCTGACCACTGCTTCCCACAACCCCCATTGGCCTGGAGCAGCAAACTGTGGCCAGTGGGAGCCGCGATTGGCTGAACCTGTGCATGCGGCAGGTAAACAAACTGGCCCGGCCCACTAGGGTGCTTACCCTGGCGGGCCACGTGCCAAAGGTTGACGATCCCTGATCTAATAGGTCTGTGCCATATTGCTACCTTCTTTAATCCTCAGATAGAATCATAGGAGCTCAGTTACAAAAGGGGATGCTGTAGGATGGATAAATAGATGTTTCTCTCTTTTTTTTTTTTTTTTTTACATCCTTCTTTGTATTATGCTTATGTAGTAGAGTATTTGAAAAGGAACACTAGCAAAGATGTTGTAAGAATAAACATACTAAAATAATGACCAGGCCATACAAATCCTGTATTTTAACTCTGAAGAGAGGGCTAATTGCATGACAGGTGTGGAGGAAAGGCCTGATATTCATTTTTAAGGAAAAAAAGCAACACTAGAAAGGAATCCAGCTGAGGAACAGGTTACATTTCTAAGTTTATAGAAATGGAATTTTTTTTCCTCCTGACATTTTCAAATAAAAGAAGAAAGTGCACTAATCTGGTAACTGTGACTATTAAACCCCACTGTGAAATACAGGGTTCATGTACTGCAGCAATATATCACAGATTAAATTATCTGCACATGATGCCATCTTAGTGCAGCATTACCTTTAAATATTTTCTCCAATTAATTCTTGTGGGTTAAATCTTTAAAAAAAACACTTCCAAAAGTTTGTAAATATTAATATTTTGCTAGCATTTAGGGATTGGCTTGGTTGGACTAAAATGAATATTTCAGGACTTGATACATTTTTGCCTCTTTCTACACAAAGTACTCAGTGTCAGTTGGAAATAGTTGAACAATTTAAGTCAAATAATTGAATGGTTAAAGTCCGAAAGGGAGACATATGCTAGAGGGAAACTGCTTATCATGAAAACACATTACATTATATTTCAACAAGGCAGATAAAGAGGGAATCTTATTAACTCATCTCATGAGAACCTACTTATAAACTCACCTGGAAAATCATAGTTAGTGCAATGAGGCAAATCTTGGATCCTTACTCAGTTTTTGCCTCCGGGAGCGTGGTGTAAACTATGAGTGACATCCTGGTCCCCTTGAAGCCAATGACAAAGCTTTTCTTCACTTCACCCTAGGATTGTTTTAGATAGGATCTTTGCCTGAATAGCAATGCGGATGTGTCACATTATTTTCTTTGGCTTTGAAATTGTAAAGCACATTCATAGACTCCTAGACTTTAACGCCTGAAGGGACCATCATAATCATCTCAGACAACTTCCTGCACATCGCAGGCCACAGAACTTCACCCACTCACTCCAGTAGTTGGCCCATAACTTCTGGATTAGTTACTGAAGTCCTTAAATCTTCATTTAAAGATTCAAGTTACAGAGAAACAACTAATTACTCTTAATTCAAAGCAGCAAGTGACGTGTGCCCCACATTTCTGAGGAAGGCAAGAAAAACCCCAGGGACACTGCCAATCTGACCTAGGGGAAAATTCCTTCCTGACATCAAATATGGTGATCAGTTAGACCCTGAGCATATGAGCAAGACTCACCAGTCAGACACTGGGGAAAGAATTCACTGTAGTAACTCAGAGCACTTGCCATCTAGTATCCCATCTCCAGCAGATGGAAATATTTGATAAGAGCAATCACAGATGGGCCACATGCCATTGTAGGCAATCTGATCATACCATCCCCTCCATAAACTTAGCAAACTTTAGGTTTTTTGTTCTCTCTGCTCCCCTTGGAAGGCTGTTCCAGAACTTTACTCCCCTGGTAGTTAGAAACCTTTGTCTAATTTCAAGCCTAAACTTATTGATGGCCAGTTTATATCTATTTGTTTTTGTGCCTACATTGGCCCTTAACTTAAATAACTCCTCTTCCTCCATCTGATGTATTTATAGAGAGCAAACCTATCTCCCCTTATCCTCCGTTTTGTTAGGCTAACAAGCCAAACTTCTTAAGTCTCCTCTCGTAAGGTAGGTTCTCCATTCCTCTTATCATTGTAGTAGCCCTTTTCTGCAGCTGTTTCAATTAATCTTCTGGGAGACCAGAATTGCACATAGTACTCCAGATGTTGCCTCTCTAGTGTCTTGTATAATGATAGTAACACTCCCATATCTCTATTGGATATACATTGCCTGATGTATCCTAGGATTACATTAACCTTTTTCATGGCACACTGGTGGTTATAGTCATCCTGTGATCAACCAATAGACCCAGGTCTTTCTCCTCCTACATTACTTCCAACTGATAAATCCCCAGCTTATAGCAAAAATTCATGTTGCTAGTCCCTAACTTCATGATCTTGCACTTTGCACTATTAAATTTAATCCCATTTCTATTTCTCCAGTTTTCAAAATTATTCAAATTTTCTTGTATAATATTTCTGTCCTCCTCTGTATTTGCAGTACCTCCCAATTTTTTTGTCATCCACAAATTTTATTAGTTCATTCCCACTTCTGTCATTAATAAGTTTGGTACCAAGACCAATCCTTGAGGAACTCCACTAGCAAGTTACCTCCAGCCTGACCGTTCCCCTTTCAGCCTGACCCATTGTAGTCTCCCCTATAACCAGTTCCTTACCACCCTTCAATTCTAATATTAAGTCCCATCTTCTCCATTTTAACTAATAATTTCCCATGTGAAACTGTATCAAATGCTTTACTGAAATCCAGGTGAAAATCAGCTATCTTCTGTAGGAAAGAGATCTGGTTGGTCTGGCATGCTCTAACTTTTGTAAAACCATGTTGTATTTGTCCCCATTTATTTCTGTGTCCTTAACTACTCCCTCTTTCAAAATTTGTTCCAAGACCTTGCATATAATTGAGGTCAAACTAATGGGCCTATTTCTGGATTACTTTTTTTCCCTTCTCAAATATGAATTTGCAATTCTGAAGATCTCCAAGTTTGTGGATTTATTAAAAATTCTTGCTATTGGGCTTGCAATATCATGTGCCATTTCTTTTCATATTCTTCTATGGAGACTATCTGTGCCCACCGATTTGGTACCATTAAGTGGTTTGAGTTTGGCTTCCACCTCAGCTGTAGGGGAGGGATAGCTCAGTGGTTTGAGCATTGGCCTGCTAAACCCAGGGTTGTGAGTTCAATCCTTGAGGGGGCCACTTAGGGATCTGGAGCAAAATCAGTACTTATTCCTGTTAGTGAAGGCAGGGGGCTGGACTCGATGACCTTTCAAGGTCCCTTCCAGTTCTAGGAGATAGGGTATCTCCATTAATTTCTACTGCCGTATCCTTGTTCCCATTAGCCTCCCTGCCCCTCTCTCCCCACCAGCTCCTCATTACCCATATTAAAACTGAGGCAAAGGGTTTTTTTAGGTGTAGTTCCATACCTATATTTTCTTTAATCTCCACCCCAACCTCAGTGTTTAGTAGTCCTGCATCTTCGATCCTTGTTTTCTTTTTATTTTTATGGCTAAAAAACTTTTTACTATTGGTTTTAATTTTCTCTTCAAAATCCAACTCAGCTTGCTTTTGGCAATTCTCGCTTTTTCCCTACACTTTCAGACGTCTGAATGGTAGCTTTCCGTGCTGATCCATTCCTTGTAGGCTTTCTGCTTTCTTTTAATGACCTATTTGAGGTGCTTGTTCATCCAATTTAGTCTGCAACCCTTCCCTATGATTTTTCCCCTTGCTTGGGATTCAGGCTTCAGCTAGTTTCTCTTACTTTGACTTGCTGTAATTTCAAGCCTCCTCAACAATCAGATCTTTGACTGCTTCAGTCCAGTCCACTTACCTAAAAAATTAATTCCCTTAATTTTTTAAAGTTTGCTCTTTTAAAATCAAGAACCCTAGTTGCAGAACTATTTTTATTTATCCTTCCATTTAGTTTAAACTGAATAAACTCATTTTCACTCAAACTAAGGTTGTCCTCTACAACCAGTTCTTCTGTGAGTTCCTCGCTACGTACCAATACTAAATCTAAAACGTCATTACCTCTTCTTGGTTCAGAGACTATTTTGTGAAGAAATTTGTTGAATATCACATCTAGGATTATCTGGGCCCTACGTTTATTAGTAGCATTTGTCCTCCAATCGATATGTGGGGAATTAAAGTCTCCCCTAATCACACAATTCCCAGTAATTTATTTCATTAAATATTTTAAAGAGCTCTCTAGCTATATCCAAATAAGACTCCAAACACTGTCCCAATGGAGCTTCTGTTACCTTTCTTCTCTAAAGTGATTTTGAACCAAACAGATTCTGTTTTATCCATTCCATTTCTTCTAATATCTTTACAGTCTACCTTATCATTAATATACAATGCTAGTCCACCACCTTTACCTTTATTTCTGTTTTCTGTTACCCTTCAATACCAGTATTGCAGTCATGACTACTATTCCACTATGTTTCTGTCATCCCTATAATATCTGGTTTCATTTCCTGCACCAGTAGTTCTAGTTCCTCCATTTTGTTACCCCACCTCCTTGCATTGGTGTAGAGAAATCTTAGTTGTTTCTGATTGGCTTCACCCAGTTTCCTCACCTGATTAAATACAGTCATTTCACTGCCAGTATCACCTACCTGACTGTTTTGTTGTTAACCATTTTCCTACTATTTGTTGTTCCTTTCATTTGATTTTCCTTCCTCTCAATATTAAAATCAAGTGTGGAGATTACATGAGCATCTCCCAACCATCTCCTCAGATTCCTAGTTTAAAAGCTCTTTTAATCAGTTGTATCAGCCTCCATCCCAGAAGTCTGTTTCGCTCCCTATTCAGGAGGAGTCCATCCCATGAAAACTGCCCTCTGTCCGTTAATGTCTCCTGTGGTTAGACATCCCAGAGCCTTCCTTCTAGCACCATTGTCTGAGCCATCTGTTGATCATCATAATATTGTCTCCCTTTTGCTCTATTCCTTTAGGAACAGGCAGAATCCCACTAAAGAGCACTTGAGCCTCCATTTCTTTAAGTGTCTTCCCCAGCCTGGCTTAGTCTTCCTTGATGCATCCCAGTGAGAGGATTCTTTCATGCTCACATTAGTATCCTCTTCAGCCTCAGGTCCACATCCTGTATCTTAGCTCCCAGCAGATACAACACCCTTCTGTTCTCCAGATCAGCTCTGATAACAGACCTATCTATTCTTCATAGTAGGGCATTCCCAATCACTTAGACTTGCCTTTCCCTGGTGTTGGTGCAATTCTGTTATTTCTGGTTGCAAGTCTTCTCGTCTTCTGGTCTCCCTTGCTGTGAGTCTTCTGTGAGTCATCCTCTGTCCTCCTGTTGCTCCAAACACAATCTCCATTGTCTTTTCCCCTCTTGTTGTAGGACTAGCCATTCATCTTCTCCCTTGCTCTCCCATCTTCTGTTACTGTCTGCCTCCCCCCCTCCATTTCCAACTCAGCACACCTGTTCCTCAGCTCTATTTCTCCTTCGCTATCTGGTCTTTTCCTCTGCCTTGTCTTCATAGTCATATGCTTCAACTGGCCACTTTCTTCATCCAGCAGTCTACCCTCACAGTTCTCAGGTTTATGCATCTGCAAGTTTTGAGATTTCCCTTTGATCTCCTCTCTCCTCTCCTCCCTCATCTGCTCAAATCATCTTTGAAACTGAACCATAGTTTCTAGCTGCATCTCCAAACCTCGGGCCTGCCCTTCCATCAGATCTATCAGGCAGCACTTCATATAAATGAAGAATCTTTTAGGTACCCTCTCCAGAATAATGTACATCCCACAGCTTCTGCATCCAGTCATCTTCATTGTCTCTTCCATTCTTCCATACTACTGCCTTTGTAGCTGTCACAGCCATCCCTCCTAAGTGCCTATCAAGAAGGAAACAAAAAACAAAACAAAACCACAATGCACACCCTCCACCAAACTCCCACTCAAACTCCCCTGTTTTCAGCTCTGCTGCCCCCTGTGCCACTGGTCATATTCAAACATTATTCAAAGCTGTTGTTTTTTATCTGTGTATTGCCCTATGAATGATCTTTAGCAGTTAGTTTGAAGTAGCATGTGGCTTACAAATTTTAGAGGGTACACAGGTCAGGCTCTTAGGAATATTTCAGATAGTAAGCAACAATTTAAAACTTTTATCCACATTCAACTTACCAGATGGCAAAAGTTGGATGCATAAATATCTAGAGAAAGTAGGGGGGAGAGTTGAAGTATCATTATTTATTTGCATTGTGGTAGCATCTAGGAGTCCTAGTCATGGTCCAGAATGTCACTGTGCTAGGCACTGTACAAACACAGAACAAACAGATGGTCCTTTCCCCGCAGAGTTTACAATCTAAGTAATACAATCTGAATAAAGAAATACTTGATAGACATGGTTATCAGACTGAAAATGTGTAGAGCTAAATAAAAAATGCCACACAAAAAACAAAGATTCTGATCAAACATAAACATGTCAGGATTTTACTTGCTAATGAATACAATTTAGCAGGATTTATATTGACTTCTTAGATTTATTAATATATCAGCTTTATGAAGTATTCTCTAACAATAAGAACTTCCATTCAATGGGAGAGACAAAGGCAGAGAGAAAAACTGAAACTTTATTGATTAGATAAGTGTGTTGGAGAGAGAATTTCAAAAAATCAATTATGTATGGTCGTCTTCAGTAGGTACTTTGCTTTAAAATGAATAAGAGATGAAATGTATTCAAAGTAGAACAAGAAAAACATTTAATCCCTTGTTGATTTACAGGCCAAATAGTTATGGCCATTAGTTTGTAACAATAGTAGATGTATTCTTTGAAGTATATACACTCACAGACTGGCTGTGGTTCATGCTTCAGGCCAATGGGGGCGGCAGGAATCGGCGGCCAGCACATCCCTCAGCCTGCGCCATTTCCCGCAGCCCCCATTGGCATGGGACGGCGAACCATGACCAGTGGGAGCAGCAGTCGGCCGAACCTGCAAACGCGGCAGGTAAACAAACCAGCCCGGTCCACCAGGGGGCTTACCCTGGCAAACCATGTGCCAAACGTTGCCAATCCCTGGGCTAGAATCTAGTACAGTCCCCTATGCTGAGGCAGGACCAAGCACACTTAAGACCATCTCTGACAGGTGATCTAACCTGTTCTTAAAAACCTCCAATGTTTGGGATTCCATAACCTCCCTTGGAAGACTATTCCAATGCTTAACTTCCCTTATAGTTAGAAAGTTTTTCTTAATATCTAACCCTAAATCTCCCTTGCTGCAGATTAACAATTATTTCTTGTCCTACCTTCAGAGGATGTGGAGAACAACTGATCACTGTCCTCTTTGCAACACTGCTTAATATATTTAAAGACTGTCTGATCCCACTTCAGTCTCCTTTTCTCAGACTAAATATCACTAGATTTTTTGACTTTTCATCATACATCAAGTTTTCTAAACCTTTTATCATTTTTGTAACTGTCCCCTGGAGACTGTCCAATTTGTCCACATATTTCTTAAAGGTTACATCTAAACTATGAGCTAGGGGTGTGATTCCCCTGAAACCAGTGGGCATGAGGCACATTGGTTAACTTTTCCAGTTTTTTCTGTTCCATTTGGAAGGAAACACAAAAGAAAAAAAACTAATCCAGCATTGATATGATCTCCTGTTGCAGGGGATCTCAGTGCTTTTATTAAACCTAAGTGCCCCATGCCTAACCCCTGCTATTCTCCCATTGGTCCAGTGAAGAGATGACATAGCTATACTTCCTCTTCTGGGCCACATGCTGTGTGCATGCATTATAGCTGAGCCAGCAAATGTCAGATGAGGATGAGATGTAGTATGTTAGGAGCTACTATTGGGAAAACATTCAATTGCTTATCGTTAGTTCAGATCTAAAGAAATGCCTTCATGTACTTTTTTGCAAGTGTGAGTTCATTGTGATGAAGTTAATTAACAGAGGTTTCCTTTTCTCCATGGATTTTACTCTTTAACACACGTTAGGCAAGAACATCATTGCCTGAAGTGAACTAAGTTAATTCAAAAAAGAAGAGAAAAGAAAAATTTAATTCAAGCTCGTATTGGTTTCTGGTCACTTCCTCATTTTGCATTGTGAAGTATGTATCACAAAAGTCTGTATCTGCACTGTTTAGAAAGAGACTTCATGGTAGTGTGATGTAATGTAAGGGTATATACTGCATGAGTTTGGACTGACCTGCAATACTCAGAGTGGCAGAGCAAGGAAGGAGTTATACAAGTCATTCTAAATGAATGCCAACAAAGAGTTTATATCATACCAATCGGTCATGCATTTTATATAGGGCACATATATTAGAGAGAAACTATTTTAGAAATGTCTTAAGAGTTTTAAAACATTATAGTGGAATTGTTTGTCATATCCCTCAACCTATGATGCCAACTGCCTTAGCTACAAAGAGTCCAGCAGCACAGGTCATGGAGAATGGGGGATGGGTGGGTGGGAAGGAGAATTAAAGTACAGAATTTTTAAAAACATGTAAAAATGCCCTAAAGATACCTTTTTTGTACATAAGAATGTCATGATTGTGAAGTCTGATATTTTGGAACCTCCCAGGGATAGAAGCACATGCTATATATTCCATTGGAATCTGCCCTTTCCAGTTGTACAACAATCCTATTCTGATGGTTCATTGGATTTTAAATCTGTCACTAGTCCAGGACTGATTATTGTTGGGTTGGGGTGTGGTATAATTTTGGGGGGCAAATTTCCACATATAGTTTTTAAAAAAGAAACATTTCTCTATTGATCCAGATATAGATTCCTGGGGCCAGATCCTTTGCTGATGTAAATTGTCATAGCTCCATTAAAGTTATTGTTTCCCTAAATCAGGTATAAGCATTTCAATAATTTATGCAATGCTTAAGTGCAAGATTGTTAACTGATAACATTTCTGTGCTCTTTAACAAAACAAGTCTCTAATGTAAAATCTTCCTGGTTTATGATGAGCATAAAATTGTTGAAGGTCTTTTTTGACTGTCATTTCTCTAATTAATTATATGCTTGAGTTAGGGGGAACATACAGTATCATTAACTAACTGTATTGTTATCTTATATATATAAAATGTGTCTAATAATGTAGATGATGGTTGTTTTGATAAGATATATCTTATGGTTCTTGTACATTGTCACACTGCACTCTCGTCTCTTCTGAACCCAGTTTCCTTCCAGCTGACAGGAAAGAGTTTGTTTTGCACATCGTTGCACGTTCAGTTACATCATAGGATGAGAAATGATGTAATTCACTATGTTCCAACGGGGCAAATCAACAGTTCAAATCAGCTGCATTTTGTCTCTGCAGAAAGAAAGTATTATGGATAAAGCCATAGTCACAAATTTGCAAGTTCCTTTATTTGCTGGCTACACTGAATGTAATCAAATCATCCATATCTCTGTATAGTATACAGCATGTATGTAGTTTTTGCTTCATTTGTATATACAGCCAGATCCCTTCTTTCTCTGTTGAAAAAATTCTCTCCTTAAATTCCCAGTGTAAAATCACCTTAAAAATGTATTAATTACAGTAATTACCATTAATAAAATGAGTAATGCACATCTTCCTTTTCTGATTATCTTAAACCATGTTTGACATGTTTTATGATCTAATATTCCTAATATTTATATTAACCATGCACAAAACAGTACCTAATAGATAAGACTCAGGGGGGAAATATAATAAGATATATATACACACTATGAATAAGATATTGTTAAGAAGATTGTAGAAAATAGAAATAAGAGGTATAGGTGTTACTTTAAACTAAAAGAGGAGATTGAATCTAACCTATAAAACAAATTGAAGGTATCAAAATCATTGCATTACTGTACAATGAGTAGTTTGGTGGCTCTATATGACAATGGTTAGAGTTTTGTAAGTAACATAAATTATAATGAAATAAATTTAATAAATAGTTTATATAACCATTCATTGTTGCAGTTGAATGTTTAGTGTGCTTTTACAGTACTTTTAAACATTACTCTAAATGAGAGCATGCTAAGAAAAATATATCCGAGGGGTAGAAAAAATACTTCTGTTTTCAGGGGGCCAAATTTTGACTATGTGTGAAGTTTTGTTGGAAAGGAGCATATTTTCAGCCCTGGAAGCACACTTCAGTTCACCCTGCAGGAAAAACCAGTGGATGCCTATATCTGTCTGTAATCCTCAGAGCACAGAAAGAGAAAGGGTATTTCATCTTTGGAGCAGTATGCATGGTATGCCCACAGGCCAACTCCATCAGTGCTGAGTTCGCAAACTAGCAAAAACATTATATCCTCACAGGCAGAACTTTTTCAGAAACAAACTAGAATAAATCAGCATGTATGGTGGGGCCACTTTTTCTTCACTCTGGGCTGACCCCTTGGTGAAGTCATGAGAGTAGAACAGCTGCAAGTTCCAGTTATGGCTCAGCCACAGAAGGAGGGAGACAGAGAACCATAGCGAGGGGAGGAGAGGGCCTCCAGTCCTGTCATGCTGAGTTAGTCTGCTCTGGAGGTGTCACTCACCACTGGACCCGAAGGCTAAGATTTTAAAAAACAAAAAACTGAAAGTTAGGATTTAAAATCTATATTTAGTTAAGTACGTGGCCTGATTTTCATAAATGCTAAGCACCCATAAGCAGCTATGTCTCTGAGGCCCTTGTATCACTTTGAACTAGGAAGGTATTCCAGAGACCCAAGGATTTTCTTCAACTGCACATTCTCAGTTTCTGTCATTTATAATCCTAAATGCAGGCATATTATGTCAGAATGTTCTGCTTTTATTTTATGTGTGTGCACTTTTGTGCACATACAAGGGAGAATTTTGCCGAGAAAGTGTACATTTTTCATAAATTACTAATTCTCGTTGCTAAATTCATGTGTCATTCCTTCTATGTAGCACCTAGAAACATGCTATAATTACAGTAATAAATTTCTCATTTTATAATTGTTTCCTTTTGTTAATACTGAGAAGATTTAAAACCATTCCCTTTCCTCTAAAAAGCAGCATAATGTTTAATAGCTGAATTCCCACATGCTCACTCACCAGCATGGGATCTGTGATATCTGTCTGTCTACCTATATATATTTTGTTGTGTGAGAGAGAAGGTAGAAACACTGGTAGAAAAGACCTTGTTGAGGAAAAGCTATGTTAAAGAGATAGGTTTTACATTTGGTTCTGAATGCAATCAGGCCTTTGACTATATAGCGAATTCCACAGTGTAGGTCCAACTCCTATGAATCGTATTTCCAACCAGCTAAGTTCTGCCTATTGAAAAAGAAAACTGAAGACCAAATACAGAAAGTAGCTACTGTAAGATTAAGCTTGTCCTTAATAGTCTGAGGTTGTCTGTTGCTGCATGGACCAAAAGCAGAAGTGTTTTTCAGTGTATGCAAATAGTGGGAAGCAAAATACATGGGACTTAAAATAGGTACCTTGGCCGCAAAGAAAAGATAATATTGCACTAGCTGTGCTGTTCTAATGCCTGTTGTAATGAGAGCCAAAGAGCATGGGCCATTCTAGAGGACTAGAAGGCCATCTGCTGGTTGAGTCTAAATTTTCATTATATTGCAAAGGTCTTTTTTTGCCTCTAGTGTGAGAGAGAAATGTTCAGCCTTCTGGACATGGATTTTAGCCACGCAAGTCACTTTGTGGTTGAAGGTTTATAGACTACTCAAAACATTTAAGTCTAAACAATGTTTGATTATGTTTGTTTTACCTCAAGTTTCATTAAGCAATAATGAATATAGTTATTGTTGCTGCTTATCTGAAAAGAGCAGCTCTTCCCTGTGATAACTTTTACACAAGTTACACAGCTGTTAATATAATGAAACAGGGTTGAATATGGAGTAACTCTGTTGGGTTCACACTGGGCAGTCTCACTGCCCAGGTTGGCTCAGCTGGGCTCCTCCCGAATCCATCTGTGGTGGGTTGCATGTGCCCATCCTGGTGTGAAACAGGAAGGAGTTAAATCCCTTCACTGGGTAGAAAGGAAGAAGATGACAGTTAAAGACTGACTGAGCTGCTAGACCTGGAGCGACACACTCACAGCTGTGCCTTCTAGCAGCCTAACAAGTCACAGCTATCAGTTTTAATCTCCAGGTCTGGCAGCTCAGGTAAGGATCAGTTTTCTCCTTGTTGCCTGGGAAAGGTGTTTAACCTCTTCCTGGTTCACAAATACTCCCCATTCTAAGCCATCACAGCTACCAAGCGAACTGTTGTACTGATGCATCTGTTTTGGGGAAGGGAGTCATGACTGGCACATATTTAGAATATGGCACAGTTCTCAAACGTCAGAAAAAAAGTCATTTTATGTGACTATAAAATCTTAGGTTTTTTTAAAAATTGAATCTGTTCTATAGAATAAAAATATACCTCTTACATGAATACCCAGTTGGCTTCCTTCTCCAACAGGGCTTCCTTGGATGATGTGTTACCCCTAAACTATGCTTTCCCTGGAGCACCATCGCTGAGCAGAGCCAGGCAGTGAGACCTTTATGGCCCTAAAAAGAGGTTTTGAGTAGGTTACTTTGTAATTTCTTCATTTGCTGGTTGTTGTATACAACTTGTTCAAGTAAACAGAATGTTGTGTTGTCCGTTCACCTATAAGGGTCTTGTAATGTTCAAAGCACATTTACAGCTGAATTTAAGATTAATACAGGAGTGGCTTCTATCAGAGGAGCCTCAGTAATGTAATCTTATGCTGTCTTTAACTGTTACTTTGGTACCTCCATATTTTGGGTCTTATGGTGAACAATGGTCATTACTCTGAGGTCCTTCTTATAGAAAATTGAGACAATTCCTGCCATAGCACTGCAGGATCTGCCCCTATATGAGTTGCAATAACTTATACACCAAATAAGTGAAGGACAGAGGAAGATCACCTCCTATTGGGAGGTTAGTTCATAGTTGTATTATGTGCTTTTGGGTTGGTTAGTGGATTATTTAGTCCATGTTGCTGAAGTAAATAGAATGGTTTGGATTGATACTTGTGATTCATGCTTTGCATTATTTTGACACTCCCACCTCAGTGTGCTCAACAGGATGACAATATTTATTATTTATGTGTGATTCCGTACTGACACAAAAAGGCAAGGCACCATGACTGCATCACTGCTCAACTGCTGTTTCTAGCTTTGGCTGTGTGGGCCTGATTCTTAGCCCATTAAAGCTACTGAGTATTTCAGTGAGGCACCAGGATCAGGTCCTCTGCCACAGTTGCAATACTGTTTCACTTTCTTTCTCCCCTATATGAATTTTGCTATAAACGCAGGGCAGCTTGTAGCAGTGAGGTCACTGGTCTGCATGTGACGTAACAAATAACTTAATGGTACCTGCTGATTATGCTTGCCACTCATTTTTCTCACTGTTAGACATCACAGCTGTATAATGGACTTGATCCTCCTTCCATCAACCAGACATTTAAACAAGCTGTACTTTCTGCAACTTGAATGCTTCATTCAAGATCAAGATTTTCTGGTCTTGTGGCTTTTGTTCAGAGTATGTTCTGTACGTACAATGTTTAGGATTTAGGGGTTTGTGTTTGATTGGGTTTGTTTTTGTTTTTTACACATTCAGCTTTTATCTTTGCTGGTGGGAATTTGTTTAAAATAGTTTCTGGAGTAGTATGATTTATGTCCATGAATCACATAGCCCAACTCTCTAATCTGCTGCAGATACCAAAATGCAATTCCTAAACCATTTGCTTGTCAGCTAGATTTGTTTCTTTTCATGTCACATAATCTAGTAACTGATGGACGGTATTCTCCTAGGAATTGTTTTCTAGTTACTTGGTTTTGATTTCAAGGACTCTATCCATTTTCACAAACTCCCTAGAATATGGCTACAGGTCACATACACACTGGGAAACTCTAAATTATGATAATGCTTAAAAATAATATTTATACAAAAAGAACTCTATAGTTCAGGCCACTATGGCTTTAAATCTGATAACATCCCAGTTTGGGGCTGCCATAAAAGCATGATCATGGACTGAAAACTTTTATGCATAGTTTTAACCCAGACTATTTACAGCCAAATTTCTAAACCCCCTAAAACTGTTTTGTTTCAGAAATGCTAGTATCACCACTACTGTCGAAATAAAAATACTTGTTCTGTATATTGTAACAAGATTTTCAAAAGTAGTGTTAATGGTTCTCTTTTGGAGAGTGACTACAGATCACAACAATTCCTATTTTAGTACTTTAGTTTCCTTAAGGTCCAAAATATTCTTGCTGGTTTCTTTTCATAAATGAATTTGGTTTCCTTTTCTGTGACCTGTAATTACATGTCAGTAACAAACCAAGTTGCATACCAAACTATTGTATTCTGCGATTTCATAAGTTTCTGTCCAAGTTGCATGATATTCCTTTGTCTTAATTTTTTGCTTCCGTTATATTTTACAGTTCAATTTCACCATTCAGTATTGAGAGCACAAGGCGCCAGAGAAGGTCTGAGTCCCCAGACTCCAGGAAGCGGCGCATCCATAGGTGTGATTTTGAAGGATGCAACAAAGTATACACAAAAAGTTCTCATCTGAAGGCTCACCGGCGGACACACACAGGTAGTACTTTGCTGAGAATATAATAATAATGCTTAGTACTTATACAGCATTTTATATCCTCAAAACTCTTTACAGAAAGCAACTCTTCCTCATGACAGCATTGTGAGGGGAGATACAGTACCAATAAGTGAATGTAATAGGTTGAAGTAAATGAATGTTATAATTTTACAGACTTCTACACTCAGAAACAGGTTGATGAAATGGCCAGAGACAGAAACAGAGGGGAAGTGTCGACTGTTGAATAGGGCATTAGGCTGGCAATCAAGAGACCTGGTTTCTGTTCCCAGCTCTGCCAGTGGACAAGTGACTCTGCCTTTGTTTCCCTTCAGCCCTTTGGGGTTTTTTTGTCTCTTCAGGGTGGGGAGCTGCCCCAGGGCTCAGGGTGGGGGCGGAGCAGAGGTGAGCTGGGGTGGGGTGCTGCCGCATGGCTCCCCAGGCCAGGGGAGGGGGCGGTGGGGAGCTGCCGCATGGGGGGCGCCTCAAAGCAGAGGGGAGGTGGGGAACTGCCGCGGGGGGGGGCGCCTCAGGGCGGAGGGAGGGTGGGGAGCTGCCGCAGAGCTCGGGGAGGCAGGAGGGCACAAGGTGGAAGTTTCGCCTAGGGTGCGAAACGTCCTTGCACCGGCCCTGGCTCTCGGGAGTAGGGAGTGTCTCTTATTCTGAGTTTGTACAGTGAGGCATCAATGTCAATCGAGGGTTGTAGGCACTATTTTAATACAGATACAATATAATATAATAACAATAATAATGAAATGACTTTGGAAAGGCCATGGAGGTAGTCAGTGTCAAAGCTGGGTGTTGTGATACTAAAGAACTCGGGATAGTATTTTTTCACCGACATTTTTAGTGTCTTATAACTCCAGATCTAAGCATTAAAAGGAAGTTGACTGACAAAGCATCTGCTCTTTTCTGTTTAATCTCTCAATGTGTCTAGGGTCTTATATGCTGCCCATCATCGTGATATCTGAGTATCTCCCACATATTAATGAATATGCTCTCACCACACCCATAAGACTTAGCAAAATAATAGTCCTATCCCAGTTTTACAGATGAGGAACTGAGACACAAGAAGTCTGTTGCAGAACCCAGAACTAGGACCATAGCTTCTAGGTCTCTTCTCCACAAGACAATTCTTATGCTCTAATTGAAAGCATAAACATTACAAAGTTATTATAACTACTTAAATTAGCAGTAAATACAACTTCTTAGTTAGAACTTAAGCATCTCTGGTTCACAGTCCCATGATCAGACGACTAGACCATGCCCACTTTCAGTACTTATATTTCTTTCAGTTCATCTTGTGACAGATGCAGCTAGTTGGAAAATGGGAAGTTATGATCTAATGATAAGATGACACTGCAGTACACTTTTGACATGGAAAAGTCTTGTGTGAATTTAGACTTGCTGTATCTGGCACGAGCTATCTCAGCATTTGTATGTGTTGGAAAAGTTTATCCTGGAAAAGAATAACAAATTTCCATTTTCCAGGTAAAATCTGGGGACCAGTTCAAACTTGTTAGAGAAGTGAAGTCATTAACACGTCTGCATCAGTTTTCCCAACAGGTCTGTTTGGTGGGTAGGATTGCCACCTTTTGTTGAAAGCAATACTGAATCCGTCTCCATCCTTATCACCCCTACTAAAAAATACTTCTTAAGGAAATAGTCCCCTCCCAAAATGGAAGAAAAGCTCCAGTGGCCTGTTAATTGTAATCAGGTTTTCTTCTGGCAGGCTGCGCTCTTCTCAGCTTCCTATAACTGCCCATCCCTAGCACCATTCCTTATAGATTGTTTGACTGTCTTTCCTCTCAGTTTACTCTTGTTTGCTGTCCTCTCTTACTTCTGCCCTCTCCCTCCCCCCCCCCCCTACACACACACACTCTGATCCCTCTTCAATCTGCATCCAAGTTGATGGAGGTGGCCAGCACCTCTGAAAGTCAGGCTGGTCACATATTTAGGGACCTAAAGTTAGGCCCCCAAGTTTGAAAAAGGCATTAGTATGTAGAATTACTTTTCAGGAGCGTTTAGGGAGTAATGGAGTCTTTGTACCTATACCAAATGACAACTGCTTTGGGTATCTTGTAGTGATCTTTTTTGTTGGTTTGTTCCTTCTGAAAATATCTGAAAGAAAAGTACCACAAAAAAGCTCACAGCAAGTACACGATTTATACTGTCTGCTTCCATTTACACAATAAAAATTAAACAGAAAGAAGGTGAGTGTCAAATTTAGGCAACTAGCTGAGCAGATAAGAAATTCTATAATGTGTTGTTAAAACTGAACATGTTTACAAAACACCTTTCTGGTCTCTGTGAGAAGCTCACAGTCTTCCTTAAATACAGCATTGACTGTGAATTTACAGTAGGTATTAATCTCATCTTGCATGTATATCTTAGTCTTTACCCTTTGCCTCAGGCAAGCTGAGTCAATTATTTATGTATGACCCATAGTAATTAGTGTGCAGTATTGGACAGGTATAAATGAATTATGACAGCCATGCACACAAGGGTGAGCAAGTTCTTTCTGACAAAAGATCACAGAAACTTGGCATTGCATAATTTTAATTTTTCATGGAGTATGCTGTTGCACCATTTGATCTTGCTACAAATAATTTAGCTGAGCAGAATTGGTGTGAAAGCTCCTTAATATGTATTTGTACACTTGATATATATTTACAGCAAATGAAATAGATACACAATCATTTTGATATAGTAAAATTCTAAAAATATTTTTATTAAGGAATGTTGACATTAAACTATAGTTCTTTAAAATTTAATTTAAAAAAACTGTAGACGGTAATATAATATCATCTTTTCCCTGTGTGACCTGGATACTTGAAGATACTATCAATAGCAAGTACTGTTCACCAATGTTACTTCAAATGCTAGTGTAAACAATGAACTCTCATTTGTGGCTATTGAATCCACTAGGTGGTGAGCTTGAATAACAAATTGTTTCTGCAATTAGAAAACCAGAAAACAGATCTCACTATTAAATTAGAACATTTCATAAGTCACAAGTACCAGCTATCAATTTTATCTTTTCAGTATCGGGTTTTTGTTGTTATTTTGCCAAATCATCTAAAAAGGTTGGAAAATATCTGGTGTGATGGGAACCTGAGGGGCTTACAGTCAGCATGTGCTCAGATTTATCATCTCCCTTAAGAAGAAGAAGAAACTATGAGAAATCAGATGACCTGGGTTTTCTCAGGCTAGTTTCTGTCTCACGGAACTCACAGAAAACTGCTAATATGTGACTCTTCAAATGAGTAATCTTTATAGATCAGAAGGGTGAAAGCACTCTACTGTATTCATACCTAAAGTATGTATTCATTGCATTCTACCTACATACTTGTATGGTCCTAATCGGTGCAATAACTGAGCATCATCATTCATACCCATTGTGAAATTTAATCGCATAAAGTTGTGGGGGCTGGTTAACTGGGTAGTGGTGGTAGTCGTGTTATTTTATTAGAACCTCCTAAAGAGGCAAATACCTGGAGTTATAAAGTAACATGGTATGGGGAAGAGGGGAGTCATTAATTTTAAAAACGTTTTAATAGGACCTACAGAATTAAGCTTACTTTAGTTCTTCAAAGTCTTCCACAGAGTTGGTTAGACATTTCAAAATTAGAAATGTTGATGAAATTTTTCATCAACATTTCAATGGGAAGAAAACCTATGTTCAGGAAAATTTTCCTTCATTTTTCAGTCAGCCCAATTTTTTCTCTGTAACTAGAACTGGGCACAAATGTTACAAATTTTTGACCCAAAAAATTGTGTGTGAGGGGGGAATTGTGCAAAATGTTTCACTTTGTGTGAGTATGTTCTGTAGAAGGATGGAAATTTTGAAATTTTAGAGAAAAGCAGGAAAATATTGCAAAAATGTTCAGAATGTATCATCCATCTTCACATTTTTTCCAAATAGCTCTAACTATAATCTAGCTCAGGGATCGACAACCTTTGGCACACGGCCCATCAGGGAAAGCCGCTGGTGGGCCGGGACAGTTTGTTTGCCTGCAGCATCCGCAGATTCGCTTGATTGCAGCTCCCACTGGCCACGGTTCGCCATCCCAGGCCAATGAGGGCTGCAGAAAGCGGCGGCCAGCACATCCCTCGGCCTGTGCTGCATCCCGCAGCCCCCATTGGCCTGGGACGGCGAACCGTGGCCAGTGGGAGCTGTAATCGGCTGGATGCTGCAACCTGCAGATGCTTCAGGTAAACAAACCGTCCCGAAAACCAGACACCCGGTCACCCTGTGAGGCACCTCACTACCACTGGCCCTTAGCGCAAGGAAGTCTTGTCTGTGTCTGCTGTGGGTCAGCTCCCTGACTCCACCGTTCCCGGGCAACATGAGCACTCCGCTCTAGGCCTTTGCAGGCCCCACTCTCTCTATACAGATTAGCAATAAGCACTCTCCAGACCCTGAGCCCTCTGACTGTTGACCTGGAGTGTCCAGCCTCAGGTGTACTGGACACAGCTTTGCTGCTTACAAAAAAGCAGTACACTCAGCTTACAAGTTTCACATCAGATCACCATTCTGTTTAACACACAGCACTTAGATATGTTTATAGTGAAGCAAGTGAAAGTTTATTTAACCAAGTTTAGAGAGACAAGTGACAGCAAGTAGAAGTATTTGGAAACAAATGGTTACATATAAAATAAAATCATAACACAGATTCTAGAACCTAGATTTATTTAACTAGCTGCTTTCCTGTGTTATAGAACATTGCTTACCCAAAGTTCTTCCACCAGTTTACAGCCAGGCTTGGCTGTGATTCATTCATGAGACATTCATGTCAGCTTGCCTCCTTGTTGCAAGATCCTGGGTGTCTTTGCATCCCCAGATATATCATTGTCCTTATTCATAAGCAAGACATCCCCCTGCTAGTTGGGTTTTTCCTGAGTGCTTCTTTCTTGTAGATTTCAGTCTTTTAATCAGCAGCTGGCTCAGTATGCAAATAAGCCTACATTGTGGGGCACATAATAGACAATGTCCAGAGAGGTAGATAAGCATCTGTTACCCCCTGCTTGAAAGGAACCTATCCAAGGTATATCACCTCCTGGTTACCTGCCTTAAGAACATAATTTTTTAGTACAGACAAATAAATATTAAATATTATCAATACATACCTTTCACCATGACTGTGATGAGCAGTAGGCTACTGGCTCCAGGCAGAGATCTCACATGCCACCCTTTCATGAATTATTATACATATATCTGATGCAGGGGACCCCTGTAAAATCCTATGCACCCTCTGTACCCTCTGCTAGTTGTCATCAAGAAGTCACTGGGTCAGAGACACTGTGCTCATCATTTTTGCCGGCTTTTCAGGTAAATCTTATAGTTCTTTGATGGGGGCAATTTTCAGTTTACACTGGTTAATATTTAACTTCACAGACTTTATTTTTTAATTTTTCATTAACATAATAGCAATGAGCAATAAGGTCAGATAGGTGTCTGAACTTGGGAGGGCAGGGATGAGGGCGTGTCATTGATCAATAGTGTCCCGTAGATTTAAGAGTAAATACCTATAGCCTTAGACATAATGAAGGCCATTTTTCAGTGTTGGGCTCTTCACCAGTGTTACGTGGAGACACTAAACTTTTCAGCTATGCATTTGTGTACCTGAGAAAGTGCCAGTATTTCCTGTGACAGAAGTTGTTCCTTTTCAGCTGGTTTGAAATGCCAGCCATGTAGAGAGAGGGCTAGTGAATACATGGGTGTTTTGTTTAGTCTGTGTTTTTTCAAACTTTGCATTCCTCTCACTCACTGTTGCTCCATATATTATTTTAATATGAAAGGACACCTGTCATTAGTTTTTGTTCAGATTTTCCTTTCAGCATTTCAGAGCAGACTTAAGAAATAGGAGATACCAAAAAAGTTATTTTTGCTCTGTAGGTTTTAAAACTCCATTCGCTACCTGTTTTTTGGGGTTGTTTTTTTTTAAGAATCGTTTATTGCCTTTCGCCAGCTGTACATTACAGAAATATATTTATTGGCTTGTAATCCCTTCTTTAGACAAATATTAAGAGGAAACATCATCCTTTAGATAATCCATTTGGATTTGGTTTTAGTTTTGTAGAGTTTTGGCCTACTGTAAAATTAACACATCTCTTTTCCCACTCCCTCCCCCATGCATGTCTTGCCTGCTCCCTTAGCTCCAGTCCTGCAGCCCTTCATGTGAATATACAAATGGGTTAAAGGGTTGCAAGACCAGGCCCATATCCTGGGCTAGAAAACTGGAAATTTAAATAAACAAAACCAATTTATAAATTACTATATTTTAAATAAAATAGGAAGTTATATTTGTCTTGGGCGTCACTTTTATTTTTTAAGAAAGACTTTCTAAAATTTAGTGCCAGATTCAATAAACAGTAGAGCTTTCCACTGCGGAAACAAGTGCATATCATGGAAGTCCTCGTTTCTAGGCTTATGGTTTTTCCTGCAGGCTGCTGCAGCATGGAAGATAGCCATATTCTTTTATTGAACTGGGCTCTTAGAGCCAGATCCTGTTCCTATTGGAGTCAGTGGCTTCAATGTCATAGGATAGGGCCCATAATATTTAAAAATTAGGCATCAGATAGCTCATGAAATTGACAATGGACTATGGGGAATGACTTCCCAGTTCTACCACATCCCGGGTAGATAGCATCTACTAGCCACATAGGGTACATCTACACTGCGATAAAAGAGTCACATCACAGCCATGGCTGGCCCAGGTTAGCTGACTTGGACTGATAGGGCTCAGGCTATGAAATTGCAGTGTAGATGTTCAGGCTCAGGCTGGACCTGTGGCTTTGTAAACCTCCCCCCCACACAGGGTCTCAGAACCTGGGCTCAGCCCAAGTCTGAACGTCTACATTGCAGCTTTTTAGCCCTGCAGCCTGAACCACATACACCTGAGTCAGCTGACCCAGGTCAGCTCTAGGTCTTTTACTGACGTATAGACATACCCATAGTAGCCTGGGTGTAATGAGATGGATCTCTTAGTCCAGTTCCTCATGGACAGGAGTCCACATCACAAAAAGCTTGTACTTCCAATTCTCATCTCACAGCCTCTCTGCAGACAATTAAATGATTTCATTAATCTGGAGCTGTTTGTGAGCACTAAATTCACCTTAAGCACACACAAAGCAAGGGAATAATTATTCTGCACTGTCAAAGTGCCCACACTTACTCCAAAGCACTTTGTTGGGAATGATGTAGGAAAGTGAGTCTAGTTTTAGCTGTGATTGCTCTTGTCTCTAGGTTATGAAAAATATTTGCAGCAATGCTCCTTGACTTTGTAAATATGAGATGCATAGGGGTTTGTCTGTGTGTGGCACAAGGGAATACTGATTTTTGTTATGCAGAATAAAATCTTCTCTAATTTATCACTTAATATTTTACCTTCCAGAACTATAGTACTTACAAATTCTCACGGCCAGATTGTAGTCCAGGATGCACGGCCATGTAGCAGCATAAAGGACAGTAAAACCCCTCCACCCTTACTCACACCCATGGGTATGTCTACACTGCAATTAAACACTTGCTCTTGGCACATGTCTGCTGACTCTGGCTCGCTGGGCTTGGGCTACAGGGCTGTTTAATTGTGATGTAGACGTTTGGGATCCAGCTGGAGCCCGGGCTCTGGGACCCTTTCCCCACACACAGTGTACGTCAGAGATGCCATGGCAGTCATACAAATGATGGCTGGAGACAAATTCCACACCTCCGATGTACTAGGGGCAGATCCTGAAAGGATCTGACAAAGCTAATTCTGTAAGTGAAATCTTTGACAGCTATGACAATAGTAACTCTGTGAAAATGGCAGAAAGACAATGCCAGACGGGATATAAGGTTGGATGCAAGAAATACTAGATGATTGGTAGATGCCCTGTGTCTCCATGGAAAAAGTTTCTAAATGTGGCATCCAACAAGCAGTCACTAGTAAAATTCCTCTGTGAATATATCATTCAAAATGCACCTGAGTGTAGGAGACACCCAACACAAACACGCCTTGCTGGATTTCCAGTAGGGAAGTAGCAAAGTCCATCACCAGTAGACAGGGCCGGCTCCAGACACCAGCTGAGCAAGCAGGTGCTTGGGGCGGCCAAGGGGAAGGGGCGGCACATTGGGCTTTTTGGCGGCAATTCGGCGGAGGGTCCCTGTCCCTCTCGGAGGGAAGGACCTGCCGCCGAATTGCCGCCGAAGAAGAAAGTGGCTCGGTGGAGCTGCCGTCGATCGCGATCGTGGCTTTTTATTTTTTTCCGCCGCTTGGGGCGGCAAAAACCCTGGAGCCAGCCCTGCCAGTAGAGGTGCTGAAGAAGTCCAAAACTTGCATAGTACTCAGGAGGAAGTGGACACAAGGATGCTTCTGAATGATGTATGTGCAGCCTGGCTTTTGGGTCTTTTGATGTCAAAGGAACCATAGTAATTAGGTCACCTGATAGAGATATTGTGGTCCTTGCTGTTAACTACTTTCCAAAAATGGAACACATAGGTAACATGTGCATTGAAACAGGCACCATTACCAGCACAACTGACAAGGGTCGCTTTATATCTGTGTGTGCAATTTGTGATGTACTCGCTTGTGACTTCTGCAACGCACTTCCTGCTGTACACACATTAACAGGATGTGACTGTATCATCCCTTTTTGATATTGGGGGATGGGGAGGGAATGTGTATTTAATGTTGTCAAAACAACGGGAGCTTACCAGTTCAGAGATCTTGCCAATTTGGGAGAGAGTGATGGACAAACTGCAATTTCTGCAGCAAGGAAGTTGGTAGCTGTGCTGTACGACAAGAGTGAGAAAGAAAAGGAGACCCACAGAGGCCGGAATTGCTTGCATCTCAATCTAGCCATCAAAAGGGATAAGTGACTGGCCAAACTCCCCCCAGGTGAGGACAGTTGAAGAACATGTCAGAAGAGCATCATGGCAAGCAAAGATTTGAATGCCTTTGCACATAGGTATACCAGATTTGGGATCACCATAGAATCATAGAATATCAGAGTTGGAAGGGACCTCAAGAGGTCATCTAGTCCAACCCCCTGCTCAAAGCAGGACCAATTCCCAGCTAAATCATCCCAGCCAGGGCTTTGTCAAGCCGGGCCTTAAAAACCTCCAAGGAAGGAGACTCCACCACCTCCCTAGGTAACGCATTCCAGTGTTTCACCACCCTCCTAGTGAAATAGTTTTTCCTGATATCCAACCTGGACCTCCCCCACTGCAACTTGAGACCATTGCTCCTTGTTCTGTCATCTGCCACCACTGAGAACAGCCGAGCTCCATCCTCTTTGGAACCCCCCTTCAGGTAGTTGAAGGCTGCTATCAAATCCCCCCTTATTCTTCTCTTCTGGAGACTAAACAATCCCAGTTCTCTTAGCCTCTCCTCATAAGTCATGTGCTCCAGACCCCTAATCATTTTTGTTGCCCTCCGCTGGACTCTTTCCAATTTTTCCACATCCTTCTTGTAGTGTGGGGCCCAAAACTGGACACAGTATTCCAGATGAGGCCTCACCAATGTCGAATAAAGGGGAACGATCACGTTCCTCGATCTGCTGGCAATGCCCCTACTTATACAGCCCAAAATGCCGTTAGCCTTCTTGGCAACAAGATCACACTGTTGACTCATATCCAGCTTCTCGTCCACTGTGACCCCTAGGTCCTTTTCTGCAGAACTGCTACCTAGCCATTCGGTCCCTAGTCTGTAGCAGTGCATGGGATTCTTCCGTCCTAAGTGCAGGACTCTGCACTTGTCCTTGTTGAACCTCATCAGGTTTTTTTCTGCCCAATCCTCTAATTTGTCTAGGTCCCTCTGTATCCGATCCCTACCCTCTAGTGTATCTACCACGCCTCCTAGTTTAGTGTCATCTGCAAACTTGCTGAGAGTGCAGTCCACACCATCCTCCAGATCATTAATAAAGATATTAAACAAAACCGGCCCCAGGACCGACCCTTGGGGCACTCCACTTGAAACCGGCTGCCAACTAGACATGGAGCCATTGATCACTACCCGTTGAGCCCGACGATCTAGCCAGCTTTCTATCCACCTTACAGTCCATTCATCCAGCCCATACTTCTTTAACTTGGTGGCAAGAATACTGTGGGAGACCGTATCAAAAGCTTTGCTAAAGTCAAGAAATAACACATCCACTGCTTTCCCCTCATCCACAGAGCCAGTTATCTCATCATAGAAGGCAATTAGGTTAGTCAGGCATGACTTCCCCTTCGTGAATCCATGCTGACTGTTCCTGATCACTTTCCTCTCCTCTAAATGTTTCATAATTGATTCCTTGAGGACCTGCTCCATGATTTTTCCAGGGACTGAGGTGAGGCTGACTGGCCTGTAGTTCCCCGGATCCTCCTTCTTCCCTTTTTTAAAGATGGGCACTACATTAGCCTTTTTCCAGTCATCTGGGACCTCCCCCGATCGCCATGAGTTTTCAAAAATAATGGCTAATGGCTCTGCAATCTCACCCGCCAACTCCTTTAGCACCCTCGGATGCAGCGCATCCGGCCCCATGGACTTGTGCACGTCCAGTTTTTCTAAATAGTCCCGAACCACTTCTTTCTCCACAGAGGGCTGGTCACCTTCTCCCCATGCTGTACTGCCCAGTGCAGCAATCTGGGAGCTGACCTTGTGCGTGAAGACAGAGGCAAAAAAATCATTGAGTACATTAGCTTTTTCCACATCGTCGGTCACTAGGTTGCCTCCCTCATTCAGTAAGGGGCCCACACTTTCCTTGATTTTCTTCTTGTTGCTAACATACCTGAAGAAACCTTTCTTGTTACTCTTAACATCTCTTGCTAACTGCAACTCCAAGTGTGATTTGGCCTTCCTGATTTCACTCCTGCACGCCTGAGCAATATTTTTATACTCCTCCCTGGTCATTTGTCCAATCTTCCACTTCTTATAAGCCTCTTTTTTGCATTTAAGATCAGCAAGGATTTCACTGTTTAGCCAAGCTGGTCGCCTGCCATATTTACTATTCTTTCTACACATCGGGATGGTTTGTTCCTGCAACCTCAATAAGGATTCTTTAAAATACAGCCAGCTCTCCTGGACCCCTTTGCCCTTCATGTTATTCTCCCAGGGGATCCTGCCCATCTGTTCCCTGAGGGAGTCAAAGTCTGCTTTTCTGAAGTCCAGGGTCCATATTCTGCTGCTCTCCTTTCTTCCTTGTGTCAGGATCCTGAACTCGACCATCTCATGGTCACTGCCTCCCAGGTTCCCATCCACTTTTGCTTCCCCTACTAGTTCTTCCCTGTTTGTGAGCAGCAGGTCAAGAAAAGCTTTGCCCCTAGTTGGTTCCTCCAGCACTTGCACCAGGAAATTGTCCCCTACGCTTTCCAAAAATTTCCTGGATTGCCTGTGCACCGCTGTATTGCTCTCCCAGCAGATATCAGGGTGATTAAAGTCTCCCATGAGAACCAGGGCCTGTGATCTAGCAACTTCTGCTAGTTGCCAGAAGAAAGCCTCGTCCACCTCATCCCCCTGGTCTGGTGGTCTATAGCAGACTCCAACCACGACATCACCCTTGTTGCTCACACTTCTCAACTTTATCCAGAGACTCTCAGGTTTTTCTGCAGTATCAAACCGGAGCTCTGAGCAGTCATACTCCTCTCTTACATACAACGCAACTCCCCCACCTTTTCTGCCCTGCCTGTCCTTCCTGAACAGTTTATATCCATCCATGACAGTACTCCAGTCATGTGAGTTATCCCACCAAGTTTCTGTTATTCCAATCACATCATAGTTCCCTGACTGTGCCAGGACTTCCAGTTCTCCCTGCTTGTTTCCCAGGCTTCTTGCATTTGTGTATAGGCACTTAAGATAACTCAATGATCGTCCCTCTTTCTCAGCATGAGACAGGAGTCCTCTCCTGTTGCGCTCTCCTGCTTGTGCTTCCTCCCAGGATCCCATTTCCCCACTTACCTCAGGGCTTTGGTCTCCTTCCCCCGGTGAACCTAGTTTAAAGCCCTCCTCACTAGGTTAGCCAGCCTGCTGGCGAAGATGCTCTTCCCTCTCTTCGTTAGGTGGAGCCCGTCTCTGCCTAGCACTCCTTCTTCTTGGAACACCATCCCATGGTCGAAGAATCCAAAGCCTTCTCTCCGACACCACCTGCGTAGCCATTCGTTGACTTCCACGATTCGACGGTCTCTACCCCGGCCTTTTCCTTGCACAGGGAGGATGGACGAGAACACCACTTGCGCCTCAAACTCCTTTATCCTTCTTCCCAGAGCCACGTAGTCTGCAGTGATCCGCTCAAGGTCATTCTTGGCAGTATCATTGGTGCCCAATTGCATTATGGATGGCAAAATGTGGATGATGAACTACATCCTGTGTTCCTTAAGGGCCCAATGGTACCTTAACTTCTACAAGATCATATTTGTGCCTATACCAGTAGGTGTCACTGCACAATAAACTGTGTCTGTAGTTGGAACAATCTTCCCTGCATGCAGTGTGCATCAAGGCAATGAAGACTGCGGTAACTCTCAACAGAGATCATAATGATGAACAAGATGATGATAATGATGTTGACTAGAAATGTCACCAGTGCTGTTACATTTCAATAATACCTGTACAAACTTATTATTAGAGTTCGTTGTTGTGATGCATGGCGGTCACAAAGAAATTCAATTTTATGTTTTGAAATAACACATAGGGTCATTAAAATAACAAATGAATGCAAATATTTCAAAGTAGTCATTTTAATGTGTTAATGGTGTCATTGTTTATCCCCATTTTTAAGGTAATGGCACCACTTGACAGCTCCACATCATTCCTTATCTTAAAGTAGATATAATAAGCTTTCAAAAGATGTATGATGTGCATGGGTGTAGACAGAGTACATTTAGTCATTCAAATTGGTGGTATTTGCCACTGGCCTATTTAATGGGACTGCGAACAACTTGGGACAGCACCCATCTCATTGTTCTGTGTTTGTACAGCACCTAACACAGTGGGATCCTGGTCCATGGCTAGAGTTCTAGGTGCTACCACAACATATATAATAAGTATTGTAGGTTAACATCTTGAAGAGACTTGCCTGGCAGGGATCGGATCCAGCAAATACTACTGGGAGTATTGCAAGATCAAGCCCTTGTACATTTTACAAGATTGCATTTATTGCCAGGCAGAAGTACCACTTCCATTCTCTGAATACCTTGAATTCTCTAGAAAAGTGTATTTTCTTCTGCAGAACTTTTGAAATCTTTATAACTTTATTTTTACCTTTGATTTAATTATTATCATCATTCACATTAGTGTTTACTCTGTGTTAAGCACCAGCAATGTGATTGGCACTGGGTAGTAGGTAAAAGATGAAGAATCCCTGTCCCAAAGAGTTAAGTCTATCTGTCTATCTTAGAGTATTATATAGGTCCTATCAACATAGTGAGTCACAAACCCGAAGAGTCAAAGTAAAGCAGTGATGGTGCAGGGTTTTAGTTTTGGTTTTATTCCCCTCTCCTGATACAGACACAGTGAGTTGGGTATAACTTTGTGCGTGTATTTCCCCACATTATTAACTGGCTTCTTGTGGGCAAGGCAGAAAAAGGGATTTTTAGGACAGTTTGAAGGAAAGAAGGGTGGTGAGTTGGCAAATGAGAACAATGGTCATTCTAGGCATAGAGGGCAGTGTGAAACCATGCACAAAGACAGGAGGCAATAAATATGAATGATTGTGAAGTGGAGGGGACACAGTGGATATGATCACAATCAAGAGCCGTGCTAATGGCCAGGGCAGAGTAGTGCAGGTGAGAGCAAGAGCTGTATGTAGAGGGAACATGTAAAGATAAGGAAACATAAAAGTAGCTGACTTTGAATTGAATGATCAGTGACTGAGAATTTAAATAATAGCGTTAAGAATTGTCAAAAACATCATGAAATTCCCTCTGTTCTGTTGGATGTAGATTTTATACTTATTTTTAATTGGAGAAACTGTTTTATCCCAGTTTGCACATGGAGAAACTGATTCCCTTCCCCAAGGTCACATACTGAGTTAGGCTAGGTCTACACTACCCGCCTGAATCAGCGGGTAGAAATCGACCTCTCGGGGATCGATTTATCGCGTCCCATTGGGACGCGACAATCGATCCCCGAATCGACGCTCTTACTCCACCAGTGGAGGTGGGAGTAAGTGCCGTCGACGGGAAGCCGCAGAGGTCGATTTTGCTGCCATCCCTACAGCGGGGTAAGTCAGCTGCGATATGTCGAATTCAGCTACGCTATTCGCGTAGCTGAATTTGTGTATCTTAAATCGACCCCCCTCCTGTAGTGAAGACCTGCCCTTACTGTCAGAACAAGGAATAGAACCCTGAATACTAAGTTGTGTGCCCCAACCAATTACACTAGATTATGCTCCGCCTCAATTCTTATAATTTAGTTTCCCAAACTTGCTTAGCTGATATAAAACTTGCCCCTTGTCCAAGAGAGATGCTGTTGTCATGCTGTCTGGAGTGGCTCACAACCGTGAGTGCCTACCTCAGGGCAGACTGTCAAAATCAGGGCAGACACCCCAAACTAGTAGTGTGTTCTGTAATTAAATTTCACCAAGCCAGTAACAAATGTGAACTCCCAAATCACTATAACCGTCCTACCATGAAGTCACAGACAGTCCCCTTAGACTCTCCAGTCTATCTTACCACCAGGACAAACCGGACTTTGTGATAAATGGTTATTTATTCTAAAATTACACAATGGTGAAGTTGCTTCCAGTCGCAGGATATCAGACACTTACCCCAGATCAATTGGTACCCTAGATTTTACACCCAAAAATTAAAACACCTGTAGCCAATCCTGTAATAAACTAGCTAAAGGTTTATTGACTAGAAAAAAGAAATAAGAGTTATTTACAGATTAAAGCAAGCAAAGATATACACACAAATGAAGAACAGGAGTACTTGTGGCACCTTAGAGACTAACAAATTTATTAGAGCATAAGCTTTCGTGGACTACAGCCCACTTCTTCGGATGCATACAGAGTGGAATAAATATTGAGGAGATCTATATACACACATACAGAGAGCATAAACAGGTGGGAGTTGTACAACAGAAAAACTTCAAAAACAGACTCCAAGGAGAGACTGCTGAGCTGGAATTGATATGCAAACTAGACACAATCAACAAAGGATTGAATAAGGACTGGGAATGGCTGAGCCATTACAAACATTGAATCTATCTCCCCTTGTAAGTATTCTCACACTTCTTATCAAACTGTCTGTACTGGGCTATCTTGATTATCACTTCAAAAGTTTTTTTTTCTCTTACTTAATTGGCATCTCAGAGTTGGTAAGACAACTCCCACCTGTTTATGCTCTCTGTATGTGTGTATATATATCTCCTCAATATTTATTCCACTCTGTATGCATCCGAAGAAGTGGGCTGTAGTCCACGAAAGCTTATGCTCTAATAAATGTGTTAGTCTCTAAGGTGCCACAAGTACTCCTGTTCTTTTTGCGGATACAGACTAACACGGCTGCTACTCTGAAACACACAAATGGGTTATCATCTATATCCTAAGGGTGACAGAGTTGTTGTGATCCGTCAATTCAAAGTGTCTTTCCGGCTGCAGTTTGGTATCTCTGGCCTTGTTACAGAGCTCAAACGGGCAAAAAGAGAGAGATGGAAAATTTCCCTGGGTCTTTGTTTTGTTTCCTTCATTCAGCTTCCAAGTCCACAGGACAAGCTTCCTTGCACGTAGCATTTCCTAGGTGTGATAGGGCCATTAACCAGTCCTTTCTATTGCAATGTTCCTTGATGGCCTATGTGATTTTGTTAGTCCTTCTGGATGGAAGGAGGAGACATTCCTGTGCCTAGGTTCACAAGTTCAGAGCAAACATTTTCAAAGTTATAAAGCAAAACTTACATATTTTCTTATAGCACGGAATACAAACATTACAAATTAGTTAATGCATGGAGCAACTTGCAAGCATTTCATAGAGTTGAGACATTAAATACATTCTTATAAGACTAATACCTATTTTGAGCAAAACTAAGGTAAGGTGAACTGGTCTGGTCTCCAGCTACGAGTTTGTTAGTTCTTAGCTAATGCCTGCAGTCTTGGCAAGAGCTGGCATCAAGCCTGCCAGCGTCACAGCTGTATTTGCATATCTTACTAGTACCAAGACATAAAAGTCAAATTCAGTAACTTCACCAGAGACATATAGTGAGTCAGGAGCTCAGACCAAGTACATAGATTCTAAAGTTGTCTTCTAAAACATTTCCTTAAAATGTATTAAATCTTGGTGCTGCAATGGTATTCTGGGTTTTGTAGAGTGAGTGAGTGAAGGTCTGAGCACAGGGAGTCAGGATCTGAGATCTGTAAATCTAATTCTGCCATTCACTCTTTCTGGGGCCTTGAGAAAGTCACTTAAGCTCTCTGCCTCAGTTTCCTTATCTGCAAAATAAAGATGATAATGCTGACCTCCCAGGGCTGTGATGAAGCCTGATTATTGTAAAGCAATAATCATTTTTAAAAATAGGTTTATAAAGCACTTTGAAGTGGGAAAATGCTTTAAGTGCTGCTGTTTTTCATTAAAAATTCAAAACTATTTGACACTACTGTTTAAAATTAATTTGAATAAAGCTTTAAATGACATCATTTTTTTGTCTTTATACTGCTTCTACAATCTGTTGTGTTCCTCTGGGAATGCCTAAGGCTGCTAATTATACAATGGCCATTTTACTGTAAAGAGATTCTTGAACTGTTCAAACACTTTGCATTTGTTGGGTTCACTCCCAAATTTAGTCATCTATTGTCGCCGTCAATTTGTAACTCCCAGCCCAACCGCCGTGTCAGTGTGGGTGTGATGGGACTGTACTCTCCCTTTTGGAATTAATTTGATGGTGATATAGGCACGGCCGCCAGATGACAAGGTACTCCACACTGGGCATTTTGTTACGAGTGTATTGTAGCAATAACTTCCTAAACAGTGAGAAGTAATTGCAAGGCTTTTCCATGGATTTTATATAGATAGATATAGATATAAATAAATTCATATGGATAATTAGAACAGACACAATTAAAATACATAAAACCTCTTTTTACAGGACATAAACCACTAACTGCCTGAGGGTAGAAAGAAATTTCCCCAAAGGCAGGTTATTCCAAAATAGTCTACAGGGGAATTGAAGCATTTGACAGCAATCCCTGTTCCTGGGTAAAGCTTCAGTAGAACACATCAGTATTGCAGAGGAGAGTCCATATGGCAAAGAGATCCCTTTTGATGCCTGGCACTGTCCCCTGTTCACATAATTGCATGAAATAGGATATCTGAATGTCTGTGGATGGAGAGAGTGAGGGAGCACTTTCCTTAGGTGATTGATCTTATGGAAGTGGTCAGGTTAGATGGGAGGGAAGTGATTGTTTGGGATTCTGGGGGCTGGGAAACAGCAGAGGATAGGATATAGGTTGGGAAAGGGTAGAAGCTAGATTTTGGCTAATTGATTAGGCATTGTGGCACTTATTAAGTACAATGACATTCTTAACGTGAAGTCAGTGGGACTTAAGCATGTTCTTAACGTTAAGTATGTTCTGAAGTGCTTTGCTCTGAGAGTAAGAGGGGTGGGGAGAGATAAATCATTTAATAACAATAATTAAGGTACTTGGGAGGGTAGCATCTGGACTAGGACAAGGGATGTTTTGGAGAGATGTTAATATTTGGGTTATTAATAGAAAGTAGAAATGACTAGTTCCATTTTGGATTTGAGTCATACCTGCAACTTATTAAATGTAATTAACCTTGCCAAACAATAGGAGGGTTATTTTGGACAAGAAAATCAACATTACTGACTAGAGCCTTGTCCTTCCACAATGGTCCTTTTTCAGTCCTGCCTAATCTATTTAAACCATACATTGTACAATAGTAGTCATGCAGCAGAACTCCACCAGCCACTTCTCTAGGACTAAAAGTGCACTCTCATTGAGGTACCTTACTTTAGCTCATATTTTCTTACCCATCAGATTTCAGCACAAAAACCAGGAAGCCCTAAGGTGGAGCAGTAGATTAGGGGCCAGGTCATCCCAGCCAAATATGGGAAAAATTTTGCAGCTTCATTGCTTTTTTTTAAACTCCATTGATTCACAGGGTTGGATCAACATACCCTCTGTGTCTCAGGTTTCTTCCTCCTTTTCCTATCTTCTCTTTTTTCTTCCATTCCTACCCACAGTTAGTCAAAGAGGAATGGGGTGATTCCAGGCTCATTCCCAGTACCAGTTTTTCCAGGGCTGAGCATGCAGGACTGAATAGGAAGGGAGACTGGCTGCTGAAGCTGGAGTACTTCAGCTCAGTGCCACAGAACCACCTCCTTCCACATCTTCCACATACTTCTTACCTGCAGGATTGTCATCTTAGGGAATGGCCCAGTGGGAGTGGTTCACTACTTATCTCTGGTATGTCTCATTCCTAGCTGAGGGCAGAAGCCAGTTCCCCTGGCCTTCCTCTTTCCAAGTCAAGGGGCATTGGGGCCCTTTTATGGGAGGGAGGCTGTGAGGAGGGGGAAGGCCCTGAGTCTTACAGACCTCTGAGCTTCAGGTAATCTGGATATGATTCAGATAAGCACCCATGTACCCATGTGGCTTAATGTACTGCACTTAGACTAACTGCATCCCCACTTTGCCTTGGAAGCCTCTATTACCAGAGGAACCAAAAAGGTCTGTTTAAGTTAGTCTGAATGAAAAGAGATTTACAATGTGTTTAGGATGGGGGCACAGTGATGGAGTGACACATGCTGTAGTTAGAAATCATTCATATGACATGAGGAGACCATTAGTATAGATCTGCCAGGTCAGATGGAATATTGTACATTTGTACAGCATTCCACACCAACTGTTTGTGGCAACGGTATGTAAGAATTCCGTGGCAAATGTGAGTACGCTTTGTAGCACTTTGTCATTGGCAAGAACACATAGCCAGCCATCTGCCATTTAGCTCATACTCATACACCTCATGTTAGCTGCAGAATTTCGAGAGCCAGATGCCATGCACATCCAGAACACAATAAATATTATTCAGCATTTTGCATGCAATGGAGGATCACAGAATTAGATTGACAAAGTTCCTATCCTCCTTGTTGCTTCCAGATATGTATTGTAATCAATTCAAAACCCAGAATATTGGATTGTCTTTGCGGTAATTGTTTTACTTCACCATCAGACATCAGAAGCAGTGCAAATTGTAGGGTATTAGCTGGCATATAGATACAGTATATCCTAGATCAGGGGTCGGCAACCTTTCAGAAGTGGTGTGCCGAGTCTTCATTTATTCACTCTAATTTAAGGTTTTGCGTGCCAGTAATACATTTTAACATTTTTAGATGGTCTCTTTCTATAAGTCTATAATATATAACTAAACTATTGTTGTATGTAAAGTAAGTAAGGTTTTTAAAATGTTTAAGAAGCTTCATTTAAAATTAAATTAAAATGCAGAGCCCCCCCCAGACTGGTGGCCAGGACCCGGGCAGTGTGAGTGCCACTGAAAATCAGCTCGCGTGCCGCCTTCGGCACCCGTGCCATAGGTTGCCTACCTCTATCCTAGATGGTTTGCAATAGGTATAACTCTTATTAGCTCAAATGGTGTTACTGCTATACCTATATATGTGTGCAGCAAATGAATTCTTTATAAAGTCACACGCTGCCATTTCATCTGGAGGTTCAGGTCTCATCCCTCTAAAACGTGGCAACAATTTTCTAAACTGGGAAATGAGTGAGATTTTTTTCCTTTGAAATTATAATGTGCTCAACAAGTGTTTGTTGACTTTTGGAGAGACACCTGCAGGGAGGTGCTGTAGGGGGCCAAGGTAAGCGTTCTCTCACTGTTTTATGTAATTGAAGTAGTATTTTGCTCCTCATTTTGCTCAGGATTCCAGGGAGCCTAAATATACAAGAGTATAAATAAGCTAGGGCGGATGGTTTCTAATAAAGAAATCATTGAGGTAGAGATGCATTTTTCCTCATAACACTGCTTGTGGCTGGCTGATTTAGCAACTGTAACCACAGTATACCTGATGAATTTCTACATTCTAATTCAATTTGCCAGTGGCATTCCTTAAAGCACGTATGTATGTGTACAAAAACACCTCAAGCTGGTTTTCTTTATCAGTTTTTGATGCACACTAGACTGCTGAATATGGGAGATACCCAAGAGCAGTTAACATGTCACCATAGAGTGCTGGGGTGGTTATGAAATTACATAAATTTGTGGCTTATAAGAGGAATAGAAATGGGTTTGCATAACAACATTATTATTTTGTAAATGATAAAATAGGGCTGTTTTGAATTATTCTGTTGGTGTTGTATTGACTTATATAGAACCTGTATTATGCAATGCACTTTACTTTTTTAAGTACAACATTTTCCAGAGCATTCAGAATTGGCCTAGCTCTGATCCCATTGAATTTACCCTAACTGAACAAGAACAAGGAGAGAGCCTCACTGATTGCTCTTTTTCTGTTTATTTTGAGAAATGTATTTTATTTTTATAGACTTTTTACAATGTGCTAGTAAATGTTCTGTTGTGTGGTTTGTAAAAATGATGGAGCCTTTCTAATGAGCGACTTCCCTTTAGCATTCTGCCTTTGAATGAAAACTGAGGAGAGTCTGCCATTTTGAGAGCAGGTGTGGACTGGGGAAGTGCAAGCTAAAAAGATTGCACTGTCATAATGATAGTGCTTGCACAAAGCTCTGTCCTCAGATTGCTGTTGCCTTAATCCAGTTGATTCTCTTAGTCATGTGACTCCTGTAGGACTGAAGAAATCTGGACCAAAATATTTTGTCTTAATCTGCAGATTCAGAAAGTACAAATTTTGAAAATTTTCCTTAAACCGCCCAGAGGCAGTGGGAGAGGGGCGCATGCAGAAGGGCTTGGAGTGACTGGGATCAACTGAATAGAAAGTCACTACCTGTTTCTTTCTCTCTCTTGTCTATCCTAGGAGAAAAACCATACAAATGTACCTGGGAAGGGTGCACCTGGAAGTTTGCTCGCTCAGATGAACTGACAAGGCACTATCGCAAGCACACAGGAGTGAAGCCATTCAAGTGTGCAGACTGTGACCGCAGCTTTTCCCGTTCAGATCACTTGGCACTGCACCGCCGTAGGCACATGCTGGTGTGAGAAACGCTACTTGTTAAGTAGAGTATAAGAGCTGGGTCTCTTAACTACGTGCATTCAGCAGGGCTGAATCCTCTTCTACAGTGTTAACACAAAGGACATTCCATGATGTCCATAACAAAAAAGCAGGAAAAGAAGTGCCACTCTTCTCCTTTCCATCTGAAGTTAAAGCCCCTCAGCATGGCAACCCCCCAAAATGTCATCATGTTCACCTGGGAGATAGCAACCTAAATGCTACAAAAATGGGCATTATTTTCCATACTGTGTCCTTTAACAACATTTTTGGCCGGTACATTTTCTCAGCTGTTGGACATTTTATTCTTGAGAATTATTGCTATTTTGATGATCAGATAACACAAACCAATGACAAAAACAAAACCTCTAGACCTTTAGTATTCCATTGTCTCCCCCTTTTTTGAGTATCGTCTAATCAGTATATAAAATATACCTGATCTGTGCTACAAACAAGCTGCATGAAAGTCAGTGAGAAGATTTTGCTGGAGAAGTTCCACTGTCTGAAGTGTAGTGGCACTTAAGCAAACTTTTACAATAATGATGGTGGCGTTTTACTATTTCACCACAGTTTGTCATTATGACCTAAAGGACACCAAACATGTAACCTTTTCTTTTTCTTAGATTTTTTTTGTTGAAGTCTGTAAAACAAAATGGGGTAGCAGCATTTCAGCTGAAGTACAGTATAAGCATCTGTGCTCTGCTGTGGATTTGTTTAGAACAGTTTGTGTAGAAAGACCCCATCTACAAGCTACTGCCCTGTTTTCAAAGTGCAGTTTTTTGTCACCCAGGCATCCTCCCCGTCTACATACATGTATTTGATTACAAGGAAACAGTGAAACATATCTTATATCCACTTGCACCAAGATTAGTGGCGTGGCCATCCATAAAATGGAATTGAATGTACCACTGCTAGTGAGGAAAAGCAGAAAAGAAACAGCTGCATCTCAAACAGGTGAAAGCAATAATGAATGAAATGGCTTTCAAGACAAAAACATAATGAGGACTTGCAAAACCCAATCTTTGTACCAACTAAGGTGGCCATAAAGAACTAGCACATTGGATTTTTTGTGTTATGTTGACAGCTTACGCTATTCTTTCTGATGTTTGTTGGCCTGCTAAGTACCACAGTTATTTTCATTCCCATCAAATATAATAGTTATTTTGTGGCTGGAAAGATGAGATAGGTGAGGGCGTTGAGAAACCCCCACTGTTAATGGGTTAATAGAGTAGAAGAGATGTTCTCTGAAAGAGATCATCCACAGGGTGCTAGTTTCCTCACTTGGAAGTACAGGATAAGGAGACATTAGTCAACCCTCCAGTATGCTATAAATAACCCTTCACATAGGATCCAGAGGTTGCCGCTGCAGGCATCTTCCACCCAAACCTCCTTAGTTTACGTGAATGCAAATTGTTTATCCTTCCCATGCAGCCCCATAATTTGAACCAATTTGTATTAATTAAATTGTATGGTAAAGAGAGGAGAAACTCTTAGCAAGCAATTGTTCTTTAAAACAGAACAGGGTTTTTTTCCTTCTTCGTGAGGATCTGTTATTCAGCTCAAAGTGACAAAGAGCCTTGGTGAAATGTTGAGTTTGTTGAGATGTTTATAGTTCGGAGATAAAAAGTAAACACATAACATCTTCTGCAGTACGTTTAATTATGAACACTTGGTTTCAGGAACTGCACAAATTAAATTCATGATGCCACTTGATGCCATGATGTTTGACCAGTCTGAATTAACTTCTGATTCCTGAAATAACAATTATAATGTTATAGGGCTTCTTAAATCAAAACAATCTTTAGAAAAATTCAACCAGCAGCTGAGGAAGGCATAACTAAACACTAAAACAAGTGCAAATAATTGAAGAATAACGTTAAAGGGACACTACTGTATAAAGATTGGCAGGTCCAAAGTTTGATCATCCCTAAATACATTTGTAAATGTTCTCCTGATACTGAACAATTGATCAGCTCTCCAAATAATGGCATCAAAAGGGTTCAACTCCTGCTCCCCAACTAAAAGAGCAGCACCAAAAAAAAAGTCTTTGTTGTCACTGCTTGCCTCTTCCACTTATCGTTTCCTGTCCTATTCTCATGATCAGGTAGGTTATCCAAATTCAAAAGAAACATTTCGATATCTAGTATCAGAGGGGTAGCCATGTTAGTCTGAATCTGTAAAATCTGTAAAAATCAACAGAGGGTCCTGTGGCACCTTTGAGACTAACAGAAGTACTGGGAGCATAAGCTTTCGTGGGTAAGAACCTCACTTCTTCAGATGCAAGTGAGGTTCTTACCCACGAAAGCTTATGCTCCCAATACTTCGGTTAGTCTTAAAGGTGCCCCAGGAACCTCTGTTGCTTATTTCGATATCTAGCCTTCTCATAACCAGCACTGGAGACCCCACTGGAGAGTGAACGGGACAGTGTAATGAGCTGTGACTGAAACAAACCAAGAGCACACTATAGGTGGGTGGGTTGTCATGGGGTCTCCTGACTATGCAGATGAGATTTTACTACTAGTGTTGCATCCCTCATATAAAGGATTGTTTGTTCAGTGTATGTGAGATATGATTAGCATTGTCTGTAGGTTACATTTCGGCAGGGCCGGCTCCAGCGTTTTTGTCGCCCCAAGCAGTGGGAAAAAATAAATAAATAACAAAAGCTGCGATCGGAGGCACTTTGGCTCTACCGCCGCCATTTCATTCTTCGGCGGCAATTCGGCGGCAGGTCCTTCCCTCCGAGAGGGACAGAGGGACCCGCCGCCGAATGGCCCCCAAACAGCCAGACCTGCTGCCCCTTTCCATTGGCTGCCCCAAGCACCTGCTTGCTGCGCTGGTTCCTAGAGCCGGCCCTGCATTTCGGACCCACCTGTATTAACTTCAATGTCCTTTTAAACGTACCAGTCCTTCTAAAATCAGAAAAAGGGTTCAAGCAGATGTCAATGTATGAAATTTCCTTTAATGCGCAATCAGCAATTACTCAAGTAGCAGTAATTAAACATAAGGAACCAGAATTTACTTTTGGCTGATCTTTACTGGTGCACAAAAAATTCCCTTCAGCAAATAATGTGGTGTCTCTTCTTTTTATATATATATATGTTTTTATTTTTTTTATTTTTTGGAGCTAGTTCATCTTTAGAAAACAAAGTTTATTTGCCAGAAGGAGATTGATAAGCCAGTTTGCATAGTTTGCAGGAACAGCAGTAAGGGATGTCATCATTTCTCTCATCTGGTTGTCTATTCATTTACATATTAAAAACACTGCAGTAGATAACAGAAAGGGTCTGGTTGTACTCTGGATTAGACCAATGTGAAATGGGTAAAGCCATTAAAATCAGTGGAGTTACACCATCTAGTGTAAGGGACATCAGAAACAGGTCCAGAGGCAGAAGTATCAAATACTGGAGTTTTCAGACAATCCCTCTTGACGCATTCTCCAGTTAGGAAGTTTAAGATAAAACATCTGTGTGTGAAAGAGCTTTCATGTTGCTATTCTATCCAGATAACCTCTCCAATCTGCTATGTCTGCCTTTGGGGTTTGTAGGCACTCTTTGAAATTAATGGTGAGCTTCACATGTGTATTTGAGTGCACAGAATTTGGGCCAATATGTTCAGTGAGACCATTTTTAATGCTTCTGTTCTTGGTCTGAAATGATTTAAGAGAAGTTATCTTTGAAGAGAGAAGGTTGGCAACCCACAATGTTCAGATCCAGATCTGAACTTCGTCTGACTCCAATGGTGTTCTTAGACCAAGGGTTTTGGTTCAGAACTACCTCCAATCTTTTGCATTTATGCAAAGTCTGATATTCCCTATTATAATTTTCTCTAAAATGCCAAGTTCTGTTGCAGATTTGCAACTTGAATGGCTTACAACATAAACAGCATGCAGGAATATCTGGTGTCATCTTTACACAACACACTAGATCTGTACATATGCAATTGTAAAACACAAATGTGAACCATCCCATTCTTGCAATAAGAGCAAATTTTTATCCTCCTCAGTGTGAATAAATGGTAGACAGGAAGTACACTGTATGCATTACAGCTTGCATGTGCACCTATGCTACAAAGTGCTACGCTCCAAGTGATTTTAAAAGGCTGCTTTTGGTCTGGATAGTGAAGCCCAGTCATCAATAGTATCTGAAAACATATTGAACAAGTATTCTCTTTGATACAGGATTTTTTAAACTTTAAATTTTCATTACTTTTTTTAAACACCCATATGATCCAGCACTTTGAAATCAGCTCATTGCAATGGTAGTTTATAAAGGAGATGAAGATGCAGTATTCCTTATTCTCCACTTTTTTATACTTGGCACCATTAAAAGTAAAATAGGTTTAAACTAAGGTGCATGTGAAATTGTTAGCTGAAATAATGTATAATGAAATTAACAGTGTTAAAAATGCCATCAGCACTATCGGTATTTGGGGTAAATTTACTATGCAGAGAATGGACAAATTGCTCGGCAACACCCCAGAAATAATAATGGAATAATAACTACAAGACTCATTTTCCATTAACTGCATAGAAAAAGTACCCAGGTTGTCATTGATAAATGTATCTTCTGATCATAAATGTTCTTTAATGGAAAAATTCTCTTTCTGCTTTATAGAAGGTGGATGAGTTTACCACCATTAAATGAGTTTACCACCATTAAAATCTTTTTTTTTTTAAGAGGTCAGTGAGGTAAAGTGCATCTTCTACAGCATACAAAAATAGAGACCATTCGACATGTCCTCCCTGCCCCAATACACACACACATCCACACCTGCATACAAACACTCACATGTTCACATACCTCATCACATACGTAATCAGAAATAAAGATTTAACCATGATTTCAAAACCAGATGAAGAATTGGAAATATTTAGTACTGTAAAAGAAAATACCTTCACCTTATTAAGAAACCAGCTTGTATTACTGTATTATGCCTTTGCCTGTGTTTTATAACTGAAGATGTACATAAAGAAATTTCAAAACTGCTATATTTTCACAGTTTCATTACAGAGTAACAGTAACTGTGCAATGTATGCTTAGCAAGTCATGCCCATTGATACTTTTAAATATGTTATATCCTAATCAATTTCAGTAGCAATTCAGTTTTTAGTATGAAACCTAACTATAAGGATACTGCATCTTTAAAAATAATAGAATGAAGGTATTTTACTGTACTTGTAACAGTTTAAATATTCTGTAATATATGTGATAGTCAAAGTATTTTCAAACTTACAATTTTACACAGGTTGTAAATAGTTTAAATGAAGTATGTTTAAAAAAAAACTTTTTAGTTTTCATCACAAAAAATAAAATTAAAACCTGCTCAGATATGCCTTGTAAAACTTAAACACAGTTAAAATATAGGAACTAAATCGTTACACTTTGTCAGAGCATGTTCAGTCTGTGCAGAAATGGAGTGGCCATTTGTCTTGGTTTATTGCCAATGGTGTTAGATGCAATGAAGCCATTTTGAGTGCTTGGAAGCTGAAAAAGTCAAAACTCAAAATGCCTTAGTTTGAACAAGGTAAAAAACAAACAAAAAACAAGAACAACTGCATTGGTGCTTTTTTTCTAGTCACTAAAATGCACGAAAGATACAGTAGCAACAGACTCTCATTTAATTTATTTGTTGTGTTTATCTTCCCCTACTAAAATGCATTTTAAATGAAAGATTGCATATCTAAAACAGATGGTCAACTCTTTGCTGATTCCAGGGAATTTAGTCTTTTAGGTACAGTTGCATGTCAAGATGAAGTGCTACAGGAAGATTGTGACATTTCTAGTGTACATATGCTTGTAACAAGGACCACCCAAAGTCCATTTACAGACATGAAACAGAAACTGAAAGTGCCTGTTCATGAACATTAGAACTGATGGGATGTTCTTATACTTTTACACAGCAATAACTAGGATCCTGTTATCAATAAAACAAAAATTAAATTACACTTGGACTACATCGCTGCAACGCAGAAACAAACACGAAGTGCCATTTGTTTTTTCATTTATTAAGATGATGTGCTAGATCTTCTTTCTCTGGTCTGGTCTTTTCAGGAAGGAAATGGATTGTAATTTACAGGTGAATCAGACACACACCAGGTCTAAATTATAGGTGGAGGTCATTGCCCAGCACTGTTTTGGGTGTCCCTCCCAATTTATGTCCAATTTGCTTGAGAATCATCCAGGCTCCACGGTATTCCTAAGTGAAATGATCCAGAAAACAGCAATAAAACCAGTGTAACCCTAGCAACTATTTCTAGAAGAATAATGCAATGCATTGTTTTTCAATGGAAATTCCTTTGAAAATCCTCTCCGTTGGCTTTGAACTCTTGAAACTTAGATTTCACACATTACTTCTCTCCTTTTTTGACCTCTTGTGTAATACCCCTTTTATGAAAAATTTAAAATCACCAGGGAAGTAGCTGAAATACTTTAACATTCAGCAAAGAATGGGTCACTCCCCTTTTTTCATTTTGTGATAAGCGGATGGGAGCCTGGAGCATATTTAAATAACATTTGCAGATATTTTTTAAATGATCTAGAGAGAGTATTTTATGTTAAATGATCTTACTAATCAACTGTGCTTGACAATTACATTAATAAACTAATTGATTTTATTATAGAAAATGGCCAGCCATGACAACCAGGACTTTTTCACGATGTCTCTCTTTTTACATATAATCTTATACGTTTCTGACAGAAAGTTGATTAATTGATGTACTAATGGACTTTTAAAATATCTCAGTGGTGTCATTTCTCAGGCTTTTTCTGCTTCTTAAAATGAACCTACTGAAGATCAGAATTTAAACTGAGGAACATTACCGTCTGTGCTTAAACAATACAATGCAGATCATATTTTAAAAATAGCCTCTCAACTTGTAACTGCAGTTTTGCGCATACTACATTTTGTGTATGCAAAAATCCGCTTTTGTGTGTGCTACTTGAATGGTATAACATCTGCTTGATTTGCACAAACCGAGGCAGGATTCTGTGTACACAAAAATAGTTGTGAAGAGAAAAACAGCAGGTGCAAATTTAGATACTTCTTTTGAAAATGTGGGCCTATGTGTACAAAAACTACTGCAGACATTAGTGTGTGTCAGTTAAACATGTTTCATTACCACTAGGTTAGTAACAAATTATTTTTAATCAGATCAGCCATCAGTGCATATAATCACATCAGGACATACAAATATTTATTCTGTATCATCCTGAATTTAATGTCCAGACATTAAGCACATTAAAGAACTCAGTGCACATTGGGGATGGTGAAGGCTGAAGGGCAAAAATGGCTCCTGTTTTGTTTTTTTCTGTGTGTGTGTGTTTTCTGATGGAACACTGCTAGAAATAGGCCCCCATAGAAATCTCCTTTAGGGGGATTGGTTTACTGCAGCAATATGTGTCAATTGGCCATTCATAAGAAAGGCAGTATAGTCTTCATTATGCAAAAATGTGCAATTCTTTTTGCTTCATTCTGCAATACACACACACACACACGTGCTTTTAGTTGCATTGATTGCCAGCATATCTCTGTAGTAGTTGTTGATTTCATTGATGTTGGACTATGAAATAAACTGTATTAGCGTTGTAGTATCATTGTAGAATATTATGGACACACTCTTGCTCCTCAGCACAGGCAAAAATTCAGTGGGAATTCTGGTTACTATAAGAATACAAGATTGAGCTCTTAGTGGTAGGGATTCTCTGGGGCACTGTTGTGTGAATTCATGATGTTCAATGTTTTCCAGAGTTTAGTCTGTCAAAAAATTTCAGCAAGCTGAAATACTAGTGACTGTAAAAATGCTTGATCTTTGTGTATTGTTGGACACATTGATTGCTTCATGAGATATATCTTTGTATGTTGCAAACCCTACCTTTACAATGCATTTACAAACATATACAGTGTTCAGCATGGTGTCACACTGGTATGTGATGTGATTTTTATGGACTGTATTGAGATAAAGACCTGAGGCATGCAGTTTGGAACCAGATTTAGGTACCAACATTCTCTAAATCTATGCCCATCAGATTTGGGGTTGGGCTTATCAAAGAGACAGGTCTGAGACACAGTCTTTGGATTGGGGCTGAACTTGTTCAAAATTCAGACTAGGTTGTATCTTGGGTTCTGATTCAAGCCCATTTCTAATTGCCATATATATACTTCTAAAGACAACTTCTTTCTCTCCCAATAGTTCTGTTAGTAAAAATTCACTTCTTGTTTAGTTTAAGCTCTCCAACGAACACCCACACAACACATTTTCTTTACCAGTTGTCTGTTCCTGAAAAATTATATCTTCCATTTGCATCCACAAGAGAACATAAGCAGTTATACATTGCTAAATTGATGAAACTTCAGACATCAGATCTTTAACACACTCCACCACCACTCCTCCCCCTCCCCCTCCCCCCCCCCCACACACACACTTGCTCAAAGTGACTGAAGAGTTGAGACTATCTACATGTGAGGTCAAAAATAATATTAACTTGAAGTGTTCTGTCAGCTGTGTTTGTGAAGAAACAAAAGAATAATAAAAAATATTCTCGGCCAAGCCAAACATAGATGGAGCAAATTCCACCATGATATTAGGTGTAAGACTGAGGCCAGGGTTGAATTTGGCCCCATATTTTTCCCTTCAGTTAGGTCATTATTTTTGTAAGTGCCAGTAATTGTTCGTATGATCCTCTTGTGTAAAAATACAAAAACATCCCTTAATTTACGAAACTATGGATTCGGGATTGAAGCTTCACAGCAGCGAATTATTATGTATAGCATCTGATTCTCTTTCCTAGAATATGATATGAAAGGTTCACTAGTCCATAACCCGACAGAGATAAGTGTGTCAATAGAAAGTCCTGTACTGAAAAGAATTAAAACTACCAGTGCTAGCAAGCAGATGTATTAATTCCTTAAATCTTTCTTTTGCTTTCTTTTCAAAGGGTTTTAACTGCAAATCATTTCTTTAAAAAAATCATCTTAAAATCTAATTTCCCAATAGTTTCCTCTGCATTTATATACTATGTAGTGTTTAGGCAACACCTATGTTATAAGTTTATTAATATTATGTAAGTGTTGTTCTTGTATTTATGTATAGTGTATGTACTGTAAATATACTCAGAGCTTTTTTCCTTTTACTGTAAAATGGTGATTTTTGCCCTATGATAATGTAAAGGGAGTCCCCTCATGAAATTCTGTCAGAGGATGACTATTCCAGTCTATTCTCAAAGATTTAAATGAAGAAGTGTTATTGTTTTTAATGGTGTCTCAGACATATTCTGTTGGTGCATTGCTTTTCTGTATTCAACTTTCCTATGAATTGAGCTGTGAACTGAAATAGAGTTTAAACCTTTAAATGTATGCATTTGTATAATTATCTGAATGGAGGCATGAAGGTTCAATAAAGCATTTTGTATAGAACAAACCCCCTAATTATTACTGTGGGTGACTCAGATCTTCTGAAATACAGTTATTAACTTTTTAAATTAAACCTTTGTTACAAAAATCTTTTCTGTAAACATATAGTGATTTTTAATAGATTTGATAAGAAATGGATTTTATTTGCTTCTCTAAAAGCTACCATACAAAGTATAGATATTTTTACATCTATGTAACATGCGGGGGCAAATCAAAGTAGCACTCAGTGATATAAATGGGAAAGTCTTAGGATGATAAAAATAATTTGCTTAAATATGATTATTTAAGGCCAAATTTTCCACACATTTCCAGTAATGCTCTGAAAACTAGTTGAATACTTTTCTTTAAAAAGGTTAGCGTAATATCTTCTATCTATGTACTGGGTTACCACTGCTGTATGGTATCTGAGTGCCTACTAAGTATTTAAAAATGCAAATATGTCAGTCTCTCTCTCTCTCCCCCCTCCCAGCCTGTAGGGGAAATAGCTTAATTAATTTATAGTTTCTTTGAATAAGGGTGTGTGTGTGTGACTGGTATCTATGTGAATGGATGCATTGGAGGAGGGGGGGTGCACATACATGTGAGTGGGAGAGGGAAAATCCATTATTGAAAGAAAGCTGTGGTAAGTCAAAAAAAATTAGTTTTTGTATTTAGTTTAGAAATTGGTGGGTTTCAGCATCATTCCATAGTCCAGGACTAGGCCCTGTGAAAGTTCTGTCTCCTGGACTCATGAGCCTCTCTCTCTAGTGGCTGACTTTTCCATGGTTCCAATGGAACATTGGGCGATCATGATCACAAGGGACAGGCAAGCAATTAGGGCCAGTCCCAAGGGTGGTTGTGAACACAGGACAGAGACTTAAACTGGACGCTGTATTCTTTGGAGAAATTTGTTCCTAAATCTGAACGTTTCCCTTTTCTTCACATTTCCATTTGTTCACTTTTAACTGCTATAATTATTTTTCTAATTTAAACCAGAGCTTTAAATGATTAAGGCACAGAAACAAATAAACAATGTGCTTTAGATTTGGAGACCTCTGGGCTTTATCAAAAAATGTGCGTAAACTAAAGCCATACCCAGTAAAGTATAATTACAGTCTCTTAAGCCACTGATGTATTTTAAACCATATAGTCCTGTGTCTCCCCCTGCTCAAAGTTATTACTGTTGTCTCCCACACAATATGTTGTTTGTTCCCTTTCAGTGCTCTGCCTGGATTTAATATCTCTCTCTCCCAACAGTGCTATAAGTATAAAATACATCACTTCCTGTTTAGTCTGTTCTCCAATGAACGCCTACGCAATATACTCTCTTGACCTATTGTCTGATTCTGAAGTTTTCTTCCATTTGCATGAACAATAGGCTAATTGTCATCTACTTTTCCCTTTTGTTTTTTTGGCTCAACGTGTTTTTTGAAGTGCTGAGTCTGTTTATACTAATTAGTATATTTGTGCAAAGTGATTTTCCATTAATGTGAGCAGCAACAGGCACTAGCAACCACCTTCATCTTTGATCACATAGACACTGAATCAGACAACTGAGAGCCATTTGTTATCTGACAATAGATTCGATAGACAGCATCCTTGATCCTTGTGATTCATTCCACATCACAAATAGAGGTCTGTTCACTCAAACCTGTATTTGTGGATGTGTGGTCTGGTTCCACTGTGCAGGGTGGGGTAGATTTGAGAAAACTGAGCCAGAGTGCATGCTCTCCCAATGCACTGTTGCTGAGGAGCAAGTGGTAGTGGTTTGGGAAGTAATAGAGCATCTACCTCTATGCATATCTACCAGCCTTTGTCCCCCTACAAAGCTAGGAAGTTTGAGCCACAGAGTGCACTAGTACTTGATAGGTAGGATTCCTTCCCCACCCCCAGTGGAATTCCCAATGTATTGTCCACATACTCAGGCTGTGCACTGGAAAATAATTTTTTTCCTTGTTAACCAACCCTCAGAACACCCTCGTCAGGTATTATATCCACTTTATATATGAAGAAATAAAGACAATTAACAGAAGTTTGAGTGGTCTTAACTTCACACAGAGAGAAAACAGTAAAGCTGGAAATTAAACCTTAAATTTCTGGCCCTCCATTCCCCTGATTAAGCCATTAGTCAGCACGGCTTCCATCACTTAAAGCTTTTACCCGCTCAATTGCTGACCATGTATTCTCCTGTTGGATACTTTCTCCGGAAGGCTTTGAGGGGCCTGAATCACAACAGAAGCCCCTATCCTCGCTCTTGAGGCAGACTAACAAAGCCATTTATTGTCTCTCATATTTGTCTTAGCATGGATATACAGCCCACAATAGTCAGGGCTGCTACTTACAAAGAAATGAGTAACTAGATTTGGCCAATAAGCACAAATACATCAATATTTTTGATCCTTCATGTTTTCGTTTCTAAATTTTGCACAGCCCCACATGCGGCTTTACTGTGCCCTTTCTTTGTTACCTTTCTGGGTCACTGGGGAGATTGATCTATAAAAGTCCCTTGTAAAACATTTCAAATAACCACCTTTTTCTGGGGTGATTTTTATTGTGTATGTTTCTGTGTCTGTATAAAATGTTAACAGACAGAAACTAACAATAAAGTGCAGAATGGATACAAATGCAAATAGTGAAACCAAGGTATTTGCAAAGCTCTATAAATCTCTGCTAAACATAGGTTTCATGTTTAATCTTTATATTCAGGTACATCTCAAGGTTATCTACCTCTGTGAAGCTCGCTGGAGGCTTTTGTGATCTGCTCCGTTTCTTATCAGTTAAAGGCATTTCCTCTTGTAACATTTATTGTCATCCGCACTGTGTGTTTCTCATGAATGCTATGTGAGTATGGGATTCTTCTACACTGAATGGAAGGAGTCATTATGTTTCCATCTAGCTCTTGATCAACCAGTTCATAAATGTGTCATGTTCAGTTTAATGTATGTATGCAGCAGTTGACAAGTAGCATCTGCCACTCGTTGACAGACTGTGTATATGTCAAGTATCAGAGGGATAGCCGTGTTAGTCTGAATCTGTAAAAAGCAACAGAGGGTCCTGTGGCACCTTTGAGACTAACAGAAGTATTGGGAGCATAAGCTTTCATGGGTCGAAGCTTATGCTCCCAATACTTCTGTTAGTCTCAAAGGTGCCACAGGACCCTCTGTTGCTGTGTATATGTTGTATTTTCAGAAATACTTTGTCTCAAGCAACAAATAGGAGATTTGCATCTCCAGAGAAGTGTGCTCTTTTTCCCTCTGGCAACCCATGTCACTAGGAGACAAGGTTTTGGTGAAATATGTCAACACTAAAAGTTATTATAGAAATTACACAGCATCCCTAAAATGCACATTGAAGAACCTAAGCTCATACATGCTACTATGGAAAATCAATCCAATGGTTGTGTTGTGTTTTGAACCAAAACAACGTTAACATTCCACACCAGCATTAACAGCTTCTTCCACTAGACAGCATTAAACATCCTACAGCGGTTCTTACATTGGTTTATTGTAACAGAGGCAGATGCGGACCTCAGCCCTGCAGCCACAGAGAGTCCTCTGGTTGAGAGGCCAGTGTGCCTCTGCAAGGAGTGCTCAGGACTTACCTCATACTTACAAAGGTCAGGGGCCAGAGGATCCATCAGCAGCACATCTTCTACTCTTCTCTCTACCTCAGGGAGAGAACATGGTGGAGACGCAGAAGGAGACGTCAGCCATTGGGCTGAAATAGCCCGTGGAACTGCTCCATAGCTATTCCTTGGCCTGGTAGGAGAAGTTCATTTAACATTCATCCCTGTGAAAAGATTAAATAACCACCTTTTTCTGGGGTGATTTTTATTGTGTATGTTTCTGTGTCTGTACAAAATGTTAACAGACAGAAACTAACAATAAAGTGTAGAATGGATACAAATGCAAATAGTGAAACCAAGGTATTTGCAAAGGCCTCTCCCCCCCCCCACACACTCACACACAAACAGATTAAAGGACATTTCATCCCAATTCTAATGTTTACTTACCTTATATTGCCGCTGTTTTTCATGCAGTGTCCCTGCTCAGTATGCTCCACTCCCATGCACTCTGCTGCAAACATCACTGCTCCCTGTGACAGGAGCTGGAACCAGAGGAGGGTAGGTAGATAACTCAGTTTTTCCCCATCTTTGCCCATGTTTAATACGTTTTAAATAGTATGTCGGTGGAGGATTTGTAATGCACACTCCGATTGCACAGTGGGGGAGTGCTGTTGCCATTGTGCCCCCTTGATCTGAAAGGAAGAGGAGGATGAGCGGGTTATGGGCAGAGTCCTGCAAATCTGTGGATATCTCCTTTATACCCATGGACCATGTCTGCGGATCGCGGATCAGATGTGGATACAAATTTTGTATCTGCGCATGGCTCTAATTATGTGAGTCAGGGCCTTCAGATGTCATTTTGCAGGCTATAGATTGCACAACTATAGAGCAATCTAAGCGTTAATATGGTTTCTTGTCCTGTTTGTCTTAATTTTCCTTTTTCTGAGGAAAGTTTTCATAAAATATACCATTACATTGCAAAGTGAGAACCATGTCCTGCCACAAGTGTGAGGGACTGGACCTCTTGAGGTCTCTTCCATCCTACAATTCTATATGGTTCTATATCATAGGCACCTGGATTTCCATGCAGCTCAGAAATATCAAACTGCATGCTGTGTGTGTAAGTAAGGGCCATTGGTCCAGTCCTTGCACTAAATCATTGCATGTCTGGAGCTGAGAAATGGCATATGTTTCCAGCTCCAGACTTGCTGTTTGACCTTTGAGAGGGTTGGTTGTCCAATGGCTAAGTCGCAACCCAGGTTCAATTCCCTTCTCTAACACAGACTTCTGTGTCACCTTGGTCAGGTGGGATTCACAAAGCTGTTTCAGTGTCTAACTTCGCATTGAAATCAATGGGATTTAGGTGCCTAAATAGCTTTGTGATCCCCACTCAGATACTTAGGTCCTCCAATCGACTTCACCTTTGTGAATCCCACCAAGGTACTTAGGTGCCTAACTCCCATTGATTTTGTCCCACCTGGACAAATCACTTTGGGTTAGATTCACAAAGGAACTGAGGCATGGTGACACTGAGGCCTGGTCCACACTAACCCCCCACTTCGAACTAAGATACGCAACTTCAGCTACGTGAATAACGTAGCTGAAGTCGAAGTACCTTAGTTCGAACTAACCACAGGTCCAGACGCGGCAGGCAGGCTCCCCCGTCGACTCCGCGTACTCCTCTCGCGGAGCAGGAGTACCGGCGTCGACGGTGAGCACTTCCGGGATCGATTTATCGCGTCTAGACAAGACGCAATAAATCAAACTCAGAAGATCGATTGCTTACCGCCAGACCCGGAGGTAAGTATAGACGTACCCCGAGTCTCACCACACCCAACTTTTAGGCACCTAGAAAATCACTGGAGGTGGATTACCTATAGCTACAGGAGGACCCCTCCCATCAGCTTAGGTAGTGTCTACACTGAAGCACTACAGTGGCGCAGCTGTAGCGGTGCAGCTGTAGCATTTCAAGTGTAGACAAGCCCTAATAGTCAGCAATGTAGGGAGCCAGCTGTTTGCTTTCTCTAAAGCTGCTTTGTTTTTAGTTTTATTTGATGTCTGCAAATCAAAGCCTTAGCACCTTTGTTTTAGTTAAACAAAATACATGGGGCCTTGCACGTGTACATGAGATACAAGTTTCTGGCCTCCAGCTTTGGCCACTCCCCAGACAAAATGCTCAGTCTTGTACCACATTAGGTGTAAATCTGAAACTTTCATTTATCAAAGGGCAGTATTACAACTACAAGAAAGGTACAATGGGAGCCCGAGGCTCAACATTTGGTTTGCCATTTAGTTCAACAACAACTAGGAAAGTCTGATTTCTTGAGTTTCCATCATTTACAAAACATTTTTGAAAGATGAATGCAACTCGGACACTGTTACTTCAGATTAAAATCAATTAATAAACAGTAAAATGGGGACCGGAGCTGCCACATTGATGTTTTAGGGAAAAAAATAATTGTAAGTAAATTTACTAGTTGGGCACTGTTGTAATAATTAGGGCCAACAAATTTACCCTAATTGTAAGCTTTCTTGTAAAAAGTGAGTGAAAGTTCATTAAATTTCACAATAACCTATAACAACAAATGATAATGGGAAAAGGGGCAAAAGGCAGACAGAAATAATGAAGATAAAAAAGCCTACTGATGTAATTCAATGACTGTGTTAATATCGTGCCTAGTAAACAAGAAGTGTGGTTCAATCAATGAAGCAAAATTGGTATGTCAGTGACTAAACCTAATTGGTGGACAAAACAATGAGAGAATTCCACCTATCACTCCCTTCTAGGATCCTTAAAAGAAAGGTCTTCAGAGACAAGTGAGCGCTGGTAGACTAAAAGAAGAGGAAGAATCAAGCTTCACTGTCATGGCTGCCACCCCCACCGTCTTTTAGGACCATGGGGCCTTTGTTGTCCTGATCCTGAGAGATGTCCTCACTAGCCCAGACCAAGAGAGAGACCCAGATGACATCATCTCCTCCACTGGATCCAGCTGAATACCAACCACTACTGGGGATGTAAGACTTTGTCACTCATCCCCTCTTTGAGTGTTCTGTTCCTTCATTGCCTTATTTCTTTTCTTTCCTATTTCTCTCCTTTTGCCTTCTGTTTAATAAGAGTCTGGCTTATATATTTTGCAACACTGCTGTGAGCCTGTGACCAAAAGAAGGCAGCTGAAAGTATTGTCCTAATCTGCACCGTTCTGATACAAGTTTGCCATGTCTCAAAGTGGCTGATAAGACCATGTGCCCTGCCTGTGTTTTTTCAGCAGTGAGACTGCAAATGGGGGCAAAAGCAAAGACTGGAGCTGTATTTCCTATCTTTGCTGTTATCTTCTCCCCACTTCTCTGGCAGCCCTAGAAACAGCACCAAAGAGTCCATAATAAAAATGACGCCTCTCTTTGCCACTGCTTTTCTATTTCTGGTTTTGACCACAACTTCTAAACTAATATGGAACTTGGGCACCATGGGCAGCAGGTATAATAGGCCAGGGTAGGCTAAGCCTTCCCAGCACAACTGCTGGCGACCCTCCACCAGATGCCTGGGTGACGGTGGCCCCATTTTTCCCCCTCCCTGCTGGGAGTGGGCTTCCATCAGAAGTCATAGCTTATTTATTATGCGCCATGCAGCCACCTGGAAACCTGCATGGCGCATAGAAAAGCTCAGTGTTCTCCACCTGCCCCTGCCTGGCTGCTCCTCTCCAGGACTCCACCCAGGTAAGCAGCAGGCCAGCAGCAATTAGGGGTACCTGGGAGGTAGCGAATGCTCCCCCCAAGTTTTTTTACCTGTTCAAGTTTTGCGACGGGCGGGGGCAGTGCTCGGCTCAGCGGAAAGGGGGTGTGGGGGGTGGCTGGGCTGAGCGGGGAGGGGGGAACGAAGGATGAGGCGATCTGCAGCGGAGGGGGTGGCCAGTGGGCAGGCCGGTGTTGGAGCTGGCAGGCAGCCCGGCATTGGGGCTGGGGCTGGGCAACCCGGAGTGGTTCGAATAGGGGTTCTCTGGCTGCGACCCATGGCGGTTTGGACAGGGGTCCTCTGGCCGCGGGGGAGGGGGCGCTCGGGGCTCTGGTGGATGAGGGGAGTGGTAGGGGTGGGGCCTCAGGCTAATGGGGCAGAGCCACATAGCTAGCCTCCCTGAAGTGGGGGCTCACATGCCGCCCATGTTGGCATGTCTCCTCTGAGGCCTGCTCCTGCTCTCATTGAAGACTATATCAAAGCTCCCATTGATTTCAATGGTGTAAGATCAAGCCTTTAATCCTTGCAGAGAAGGTTATGTGTGTGCATAGGAAGAGACAGCATGGGCAGACTGTATACAGTGATGTAAACTCTAAATGCTACTCAGTACTAAAAATTAAACCAAGAATGCCCAATATCAAACATACCTGCCCAGCCTTCCATCAACCAGGACTGACCATTCAGGTTTGTCTGCTGACATAAATAGGACCAACTTGTCTTCAGAACCTCCCGCTGAAAGTGAGCTCAGCCCCTCATTCTCAAAGGATCAGTCCACTTCAAGCATCAGGTGCTAAACACAATTTGGCCCCATTCATGCCAGCAGCCAAACTGTGTTCAGAGGGCCCTGGGGTGGGCTGTGTACCCTCTATCTGATGTGATAAAGGCATGTAAATACACTCATTGCCAGCCAGATAGGATGTTGTAAGGTTTAATTAATGTGTGCAAAGCACTTGGAGATCCTTGGCTAGAAGGCACTCCAGAAAAGCAAACTACTGGTATGCTTATTTATTATTATGATAATTATACACTGGCTGGCACTCTTTCCTTTTGTGTGATTGAGATGGTGCTCTTCTAGCTGGGAGGAATACATGATGGAGTAGTGTGGAATTTAGGTTTTATCGGCATAAGTTTTGAATGGCTGCATTATTCACAAGCCGAGAAAGCAAAACTGGGTCATACAGGGTTATGCCAAAGAACTCCCAGTTAAACCTTTATGCCTCATCACTCCTTCACAGCTTTGTACATGCCACATGCTGTATTTTAGAAATGTCTATGAGAGTTTAAAAAAAGAAGTTACTTTCCCTCTCCTTCACCCTGATACCCAGGCTCCCTTAATCTCACAAGTCCAACTGTACAGGCCTGGGAAGGAAAGGAAAAATATAATTAACACTTTACAAACATTTCAAACTTACCTAAACTACTTTTATCCAGAATAATAGCACCATTCTCAGGTACAATATTTCAGAATTTACCAGACCTATAAAGCAAGTGTTTTGTGTCCCACCGAAAATCTAGATTCTCCCATTTTTAGTGGCATGAAATATCTATGGCTAGCCCTACTAGCCAATACTATGAAATATTGGATTTTAAGGGCCTGTTCCAACACTCAGTGAAATAAAGGTAAACACTGGCAGGCTGATTATTTTTAAATGGCAGCTGTTCAAAGCTGCTTAGAGAGTTGGAATCTCAGACACAATCCTGAGGGGAAATAATTAGAAATTGTAGTTCAGTAGAGACAGTCAAATGTGCAAGATTAAATGAAATATATTACATGACTATTAGTTTACCTCTTGGATATCACCACAGCATACAGGGCATATATTGTACACTATAGATGGAGCTATAGACAGTGAGCTGTGTGCACACTGTCATCAGTAGCTTAGACAGTAGTTTCAGACAGATATATACTTTCATGGTTAAAATACAATGAAAAAAAAGAAAGTTTACAAGGAAAACAAAATTGGTGGCCCAAAAAGTTTACATGCAGAGTGGAAATGAACTTGCTAGTGGACTTACCATATGTGGCCAACCAGAGCACATAGAATCATAGAATATTAGGGTTGGAAGAGACCTCAGGAGGTCATCTACTCCAACCCTCTGCTCAAAGCAGGACCAATGAGGGCACACTGCTGACTCATATCCAGCTTCTCGTCCACTGCAATCCCCAGATCCTTTTCTGCAGAACTGCTGCTTAGCCAGTTAGTCCCCAGCCTGTAGCAGTGCATGGGATTCTTCCATCCTAAATGCAGGACTCTGCACTTGTTGTTGCTGAACCTCATCAGATTTCTTTTGGTCCAATCCTCCAATTTGTCTAGGTCACTCTGGACCCTATCCCTACCTCCAGCATATCTACCTCTCCCCCCAGTTTAATGTCAAGTGGCATGTCAGTAGTTTATGAAACTGAAAACAACACAATTAGGCTTCTTTTGGTATCAAATTCTTCACAAAAGAAGAAAGTCTGAAAACGGGGAATTACAGAAATGTTTTTACACTGGAGGCTCATTAGCTGTATTGGGTGGAGAAATTGCTAATGCAGACTCCACCTGCAGTATTGTGTGTGAGGGATTTATGTTCTGTTCATCACAACAAACAGACCTCCCGAGTAGCAATGTTCACTGTTATATAATGTCTAATTTGGGGGTTCTGAAGGCTTAAAATTCAAATTTGGTCATAATTATTAGAAGGTCACCTAGGAATTCTAGAATAGTTTGTTTATCCTGATTTCAGCCTGCTATGTCCAAGAAAATGCACTTAATTCAATCCAGGTGACTCTCCATTAAGTATAATCTTGTCTCAATTAGTGCCACCTTGACCTCTACTTGTGAAGTCTGTTTTGTGGTCTACAAGTCTAGCTTTAAGTGCTCAAACACATATTTTTCCATTCAATTCACCATGATTTTATTATGACCACAAATGCACTCCATACTAAGAGCTCCTTGTGCTCTTTGCAGGATGCAAAGAAGATTTTGTAATAAGGCTGAATCTAAGCAGGTTAAATGGTTCCCCAAACTGACATTAGCTTTGACTTTTTTCCTAACCAGTATTCTGTGGACCAAATTTATTGCTGGAGTAATGCTGTTGACTTAATGGATTTATTTCAGGTCTGAATTTGGCCTACTATGTTTATTCAAAAGGTTCAAGCCTCCATCAATTTATTTCAGATCTTAGCTGTTGGGATCAGAAATAATAGAATAACAGAAATAACTTTTAACTAATGGAAGACCAGCGAGGTTAGTTCATTGATAATCTAAATATAAAACAGTAAGAACAGCAATGCAATCTAGTGCATCAAATGCCTTGCCTCTTGGCACCATGATTTTGAAACCCATCTGGTATTTCAAGCAGATGAAAAGATTGCTCAAAATATTTACCTTTGTTAGTGGCAGAGGAACAGAAGGTTTATTATTTAATTGAGAAGAAATGCAATTTCCACTATGGAAAGAAATATTTGTGTTGTGTAGTTCATTTCAGAGGCAATAGCCAAAAGGAATCTTGTCTTGTTTGATCAATTCCAGCAAGGATATTTGTAAATCGCTAAAGGTATAAATATACTTTCAGTGACAGGATGTATAAAATAGGCTCAACTACTGACATAAATTAATACATGAATTATGTTAATTCTGGACTACAAATCCTGCCACTACTTCAAAGGGCTTGAATGTTTTAAGATTTGAATTATGCATCAGATCCAGACATCCCAGCCCCCCCGAGTGATCTGGCAACATTCACAAATATCAGATCTATGCTTTCCCAGCTAAGATAATTGGAAGTGCTGAAAGGTCCCAGCAAGCTTGAAATAGATACAAATCTATGTAGAAGACTTATTACAGGTAGGATTAGGCATTACATTTCTTGGGATATAGGTCAGAATGTCAGATGCATAAGTTATATTTTTTCATGTAAATTACATGAAAACCACACTAACTGGCATAATATAGCATATTACAGAATAAGGAAGCCCAAACCATACCTGGTTACAATGCACAGATGTATTTCTTGCAAATACAGTATAAAGCTTATTTTATACGCAGAGACTTGAATAGTGACTGTGTTTTGTAAATGGAAGGGAATTTTTTTTGTGTGAGTCTCATGATATTTGGGTGTTTTCTTAAAGCCCCAGCTCATGGAGTTACGTGATTATGGGAGAATCTCAACTTTCATTTGGAAAAAAAAAAGGTAAGTTTCCAGCCCTTGTGGTTGCAGAGAAACGTGAAAACTTGAATCCTAAAGGCTCAGAATCCAGAAGAGAAATTAAAATAACATACACTTAATTTTTTTTTAATTGCATGACTTGGAAGCCAATGTCATGGGGGTGGCTCTGACTGAGGGATTTCATTGTCCTTAGCGATTCAAGTTTAGAGTGAGTTTGATTAGAGCTAAGGTTTCTGCTGGATGCTCAAATGGCAACTGTGACTCTCAAAGGTTTATTCAACCTATGCCTGACAAGCTGAGTGTGCAACATTTTATTTTGGATCCAGCCCATGCTATGCTTCTCAGTGTCTTTGTCACATCCACACTAGACTAGTGCAATGTGCTGCAGATGGGGCTACATTCTAAAAGAACATTCAGAATGTGACAGTGCCAGCTCTCTTGCTATGTAGAGTATCATCCACTTTGAATTACATCCTGACACTCATAGGCAGCCAGTGCATCTCATGGGGCAACTGCTTATGTGCTGTCAGCTGATACGCCATGTTTCCAGCACATCCCAGACTTGCTGGACTTGGGAGGAGCAGCTGACATAAAGACCTTTATCCCACTGTGAGGGGTTCTCTGAGCTTAGGTTCTGGCCCAATGCTCTTTTATAATCTTTTTATCCAAGATGAAATAATTAAAAAGACATTGCCAAGCCCATTAAAAATATTTTTTATCTTTTAGCTTTCATTCAACTGATTGTGGTTTGCAATGCACTTTATGTGTATGAAAATATCTCTTCTTTTTTTATATAGGAATATTTTCCCCCATTTAACAAACAGATTTTATTCCTGTATTTTAAACGGAATTGAAATTCACATAGCTGATGGTTTATTTCACAGTGACTTCAATTTATATGGCATCATGCCAAGAGAGATGTTGTTTGTGCTGTTGCACCATGAATGCCATCAACACAATACTGGCCATAGTACATAGTAGTTTCTGCATCAGGACCAATAGAAGCATCTTAGGATTTATAATGTCACCACTAAAACCCCTCAGGGCATTTCACCATTGTAATTCATAGCTGACTGTCATGCATTCCCTATTTAAAGGATATGACCTACTGCCAGCCAATGGAAAATAATTATATTATGTAGCTCACATGTGATAATTTGTGTATTTCTTTTAAATAGACTGGCACAACAGAAAAAAATTAATGCAGTGATAAACACCAAGAGGTAAGAACAGAGTACACGTATTAAACATCTGCCCCATGGCACCATCATTTTCATTCCCATCTGATATTTGAAGCCAATGGACGCTTTGGCAATGACATAGAAACAAAGGGATCATTATCTGACTATGACTTTAAAACCAATAGGATTATGGTACTATATGGCGAAACCAAGCTAATTCTGTAGATTGTGCTATAGCAATTAGTTGCAAGTATTCAGTATTCAAAATTTGAGCTCTGCTGCTAAAGTTTAAAAAAAAAACACAGGCCACATGGTATGTGTCTGTTCATTGATTTGATTAGCAGAATTCTTAGAAGCAAATTTCTCAGATTCTTCCATATTCACTTACAATACATCTTTTCTGAGAACTTTCCTGCCAATAAGCTTGTTCATTCTAATGCAAACCCTAAAGTTGGTGAGAAAGTAGAGATTTTTTTCCCTATGGAAATTTCTTAGGAAAAGAAAAAAATTAAGTATTCATTGAAATTTTCCACACAAAAAATTGAAATTTTAGTAAAATTTTATAAACCAAAATCTTTTGGCCAGAAACTGAAAATTGCTATGGGAGCTGTAATTTGGGAAGCTTGTACCCTCGTTCTCATCTATGAGCCTGGCTCCCTGTTTGAACTACATCTCCCATGAGCGAACACAGTCTCTCCTCTTGCCAAACTGCTGCAATGCATCATGGGACTCCCTGGCCATGGCACACGAGGAGAAATGTAATCGGGCTATGGAACCTGGCCCACAAATAAAATCTGGGGAATGAGGCACCTGAACTACAACTTCCATGAGGCACCACAGCAACATTTTTGCCTGAAAACTGAAAAAAAAAGTTCCTGTGGGTATTTGTATTTTTTGATGAAAAGCCAAAATTTTCTGCAGAAACCAGACCCTTTTCACAAAAGATGTTATTTAGTCAAAAGAACAAATTTCCCCCTGAAAATCAGTTCCAAGAGAAAATATTCAGCCAGTCTTAGTGAACACAAAAAGGTTGAAAACAGAATTGAATCACATTTGCTTTAGAATGAAAACAAAGGAAGAACGGTTAGAGAAGATCTTTGCAGGATTCATCCAGCTCTAATTTATAAAAGATTAGCAATGTCCCTGTAGTAAAAGGGCCTGTAATCCTGGCTCTTCAAAATGCTCCACATTGCGGTAGGGGAGGAAGTGGGAGGAGGGTGGGTATAAAAAAATAATCTATACAAGCCACAAAAACTGCTAGGCAAAATATTAGTCTTCCTGATTCTGTTAAATTAGACAGTGTGATAAGGAAACGCTTGCATTTTTCTTCTAGTCCTGAAATGTAGTGAAAGAGAAAAATAGTGAGAGGAGCTAAACCCCTAGGGCCAAATAGAAGCTTGGTGTGTTCTTCTCACTAGCGATGCTTACATCATGGCTGAACTTGATCCCTAGTGCCAAGAGGCAGTAAGCTCCAGCAACTTTACAACCACTATCCTGCAGTCTGTGAATCAGAGCCATTGTATTATCGCCAGGAAAAAGGAGCACATTGAAAGAGATGTGCTCTGTAACAGTGGCAGTCATCAAGAAGGCTACAAATGTAACCACATTAGTGAGTAAAGCCAAGCAAACTGTCTGCCTAAGCATGTAAAGGGGAAAAATCCAGAGAGAGGCAATGATATTTCCATGATTATACGAGACTGGAGAACAGTGAATGCCTTGTTAAATGACATACTAAAGCAGCTATGATTTGTGTCCTTTACATTAGGGAAGATATTTACTTCCACAGATCGTCTTCCATTAATGCTAATTGGAGTTCAATGTACATATTGCACAGAGATTAAGGCCTAGCTGGGCCAGATGTTTACAGTTTCTTCTTCAAACAGTATTAAATACATTTTCTCCTGCAGCTTCTCATAGGCCTGGTCCCCACTAACCCCCCACTTCGGACTAAGGTACGCAAATTCAGCTACGTTAATAACGTAGCTGAATTCGAAGTACCTTAGTCCGAACTTACCGCGGGTCCAGACGCGGCAGGGAGGCTCCCCCGTCGATGCCGCGTACTCCTCTCACCGAGCTGGAGTACCGGCGTCGACGGCAAGCACTTCCAGGATTGATCCCAGAACATCGATTGCCTGCCACCGGACCCTCTGGTAAGTGTAGACGTACCCATAGACTCAGAGACTTTAAGGCTAGAAGGGACAATCACAATCAAGCTTATGCCCAAATGAATCTGTTAGTCTTTAAGGTGCCACCAGACTCCTTGTTGTTTTTGTAGATACAGACTAACACGGCTACCCCCTGATACTAATCATCTAGTGTGACCTTCTGCACATTGCAGGCCACAGAACCTCACCCACTAACTCCTGTAATAGACCCAGAACCTCTGCCTGAGTTACTAAAGTCCTCAAATCATGATTTAAAGACTTCAAGTTATGGAGAATCCACAATTTACTCTAGTTTAAACTTGCAAGTGACCCAGGTCCCATGCTACAGAGGAAAGTGGAAAATCTCCCTTCTGTCAATCTGACCTGGGGGGAAATTCCTTCCTGACCCCAAATCCAGAAACATTAGTACAATATAATATGTCAAGGGCTACATGGGATATGTGAGTTATTTTGCATTCTTCCATTGTTCTAATTTGTTCAGTTTTCAGTCTGTAAACATGTTACAGAGAACTATTTCTGTTATCTGTTTCTATTATCTTATCCAGATAACTGTTTATGACAGTGGTAAAAACTGCACTCACATAAGTTAGTTGTATGGCAGTGTACTTATTCCATGTTCTTTTTCTTGATTCTTACAATCTATACACTGTAATGACAAATAGTATTTAGTTTTCCAGTACCTGGATTTTATAAAACAAACATTCAAGGAATAACTATAACTATTTCCCTACCGATATATGCTTGACTGACATGTATTTGCTATTTACAGTTCACAGATTGACGGAGCATTCTTAGTAATAATATAGAATAGTACTGACAAAGTACCCCATAGCCAAGGGCTTCCAAGAGTCTACATATATAACAAAAAAACAAATATTGCAAAAATCAATAGCAATGTCTTAGTATGTAACTAAATACTAAAAGTGGGGCAGAACTGAAATAAAATCTTGCCCTCTAAGCATGTGGACACCCAGCCCACCTAAACACCCACTAAATAAAACACCATAATAAAGGAGCATCTATTTAGTACAAAGGCCACTGCATAGTAGCACTAGAGATGTGCTAAAAAGGTTTGACATGGTATTTGTTTGACCTACTGTGTAGTAGTTTGTGTACTTCTTCTTTGACTAGATGCAGCCATGTATTACACTTAAGTGTGTGCACATCCAGCACACCAGAGCCAGAGAAATTTGCCTAGCAAGCAACGTTCTGCCAGAGTTCTGTGTGGTCTTAACCTCACAACCCCTCAACTCGTTTAGTTTTTCTCTTGTTGTATATAGTTAGCAGTACCCTTAGTGTTAGTTAGAGTAGTGTTAGTTGTATTAGTTTACTTTCCTCGGTGATGCCCTCCCCGAGATTTCAACATTGTCCTTCGTGTGGAGAAGGGAGTCCCAACAGCGATCCCCATATGCGGCATATGCTCTGTATTGGTGACGCCCACATTAAAGAGTGTTGTGTGATCTGCAGATCATTGCGAAATGGACTCAAGTGGCTCAGGACCTTCACCTGAAACAGCAGCTGCTCATACAGGCCATGTGGCCTGCTTTGGCACCGAGGCTCATCGGGTTGGAGATTGCCCCCCGATCCCAATCATCCTTCGGCTCATCCTCAAGCTCAAAATGGATTGGGCCAGGCTCGTTCTCATTGCCCCAGCATAGCCGAGACAGTTCTGGTTCTCCGACCGTGTCTCACTGTCTATTCAGCCTGCCATACTGCTGCCTCCCTATCTGACTTACTCACTCAGAACCAAGGCCACATCTTGCATCCTGCGCTCAGCTCCATGCATGTCACGGTGTGGCCGCTGCATGACTGAATGAGGAGGAAGAGCAGTGTTCAATGGCTGTCCCACACATCCTCTTTAACAGTAGAAAAACCTCCACCAGTGTGGCCTGTTCAGCAAAATGGAAGCAATTTTTGGTGTGGTCATTAGCTCGTGGAATACAACCAATGCTGGCCTCTATCCAGGACATTTTGAAGTGCCTGCTGCACCTTCACTAGTTGGGGCTTCCATTTAGTTCATGAATGTGCATCTGGAAGCGATATTGGCATTTCATCCCCCCTGTGATGGGGCATCTGCCTCACACTTGCCTGTAAGGGATTAATGGAGCCCTTCGGAGGCTGCACAGAAAGCAGCCAATAGGAGAAGAGCTGTGAGGAGCAGCCAGTCAGGGCCTGGCAGGCCCATATAAGAAGAGCTGCAGGGCAGAGCAGGTTCAGTTGCTCCCTGGAGCTCAAGAAGAGAGGACTGGCTCCCTTTCAGGTGGAAGAAAGCCAGCACTCTGGACAGAGCTGTGGTTCTAGTCGGGAGCCAGGTGAGCTAGGGAAGAGCTCCTGGCTGGTGGCTGGGCATTGGAGACTGAGGCTCTGAGGCAAGGGCGAAGAAGGTACTGGAGCTGCAGTGAATTGGCCCAAGGATTTAGACTGAGAGTTTGGAGGGGATGCAGCACGGGGCTGCCATCTATAGGGTCCCTGGGATGGAACCCATATTAGTGGGTGGGCTTGGGTTTCCCTCCACCCCTGCCACTCACTACAGAGGAAGTAGTTGGACCATTACATGTGGTACTGTCCCCCGGAAGGGAGGAGCACAGAGCGTGTCACAGCCAGAGGGCTGTTTCCTGAAGAGGATGCTGCGGTCCTTGGAACTGCACGGGTCCAGGAGCAGAAGCGATGGCAGGCAAGACACCACCAAGAGTTGGCGTACTGACCTGTGGAGCTGATCCAAGATGACCAGCAGTATGTGCTAGTGTGGTGAGTTGCACCCTGTCACACTTGGTGGAGAATATGGGAGACTCAGAAACTGTTGGACAGCCGGCCCTGATAAAAGGGGAGTGGGAAAGGCTATACCAGAGACACTTGGGTTAAAGAAACAATGGAGCTGTTGTATGTGGAGGCTTTTTTGGCGGAAGGCAGGTGTACCTTCCCAGGCTGGACTTCAGAGTTGCCCCTCCCACTGAAGGGGGTTGATGAGCAATCGAGGAGGATCTAGGCCTTAATGAGCCAGATCCTGGAGAACCAGAAGCAACAGTGGGAGGCACAGAGATACCTGTAGGAAGGCCTGAGGCAATTGTCAGAAAAGCAGCATGATTTGCTCAAGATCCTGCAGGAGAGGAGTAGGGGGCAGAGAGCCTGATGCAAGAAGGGGCGCAGAACAAGGCTGCCATCTACAGGGTCCCTGGGCCAGAACCCAGAGTAGTGGGTGGGCCCGGGTTCACCCTCCGGCTCCCCAACTTGCCACTGAGGAAGTGGATGGATTGTTGGACTGTGATACTGTCCCTCGGAAGGGGGAGCACAGAGTGTGACACAGCCAGAGGGCTGAGTCCTGAAGAGGACACTGCGGTCCTTGGAACTGCATGGGTCCAGGAGCAGAAGTGATGGTGGGCAAGACACCACCAAGAGTTGGAGTACTAACCTGTGGAGCTGATCCAAGATGACTAGCAGAGTGCGCTAGTGTGGTGAGTTGCACTCTGTCACGCCCTCATTCGGAGAAGATCAATTTTCTCCAACCCAATGGTAGCAAAATTCTTAAAAGGACTCCTTCAGCCAGGGGTCTGTACTGGGGCCAGTGCTGTTCAACATATTCATAAATGATCTGGAAAAAGGGGTGAACAGTAAGGTGGCAAAATTAGCAGATACTAAATTACTCAATATAATTAAGTCCAAAGCAGACTGTGAAGAGTTACCAAGGGATCTCACAAAACTGGGTGAGTGGGCAACAAAATGGCATGTGAATTTCAATGTTGATAAATGCAAAGTAATGCAGATTGGAAAACATAATCCCAACTATACATACAAAATGTTGGAGTCTAAATTAGCTGTTACTACTCAAGAAAGAGATATTGGAGTCATTGTAATAGTTCTCTGAAAACATCCACTCAATATACAGTGGCAGTCAAAAAAGCGAACAGAATGTTAGTAACCATTAGGAAAGGGATAGATAGTAAGACTGAAACTATCATGATGCCGCCATCTAAATACATGGTATGCCCACATCCTCTATACTGCATGCGGATCTGGTTGCCCCATCTCAAAAAAGATATATTGGAATTGGAAAAGGTACAGAGAAGGACAACAAAAATGATTAGGGATATGGAACAGCTTCTGAGGAGAGATTAAAAAGGCTTTTCAGCTTGGAAAGGAGACGACTAAGGGGGGATATGATAGAGATCTATAAAATCTTGACTGGTGTGGAGAAAGGTAATAAAGTGTTGTTTATTCCTTCACATAACACAAGAACCAGGGGTCACCCAACGAAATTAATAGGCAGCAGGTTTAAAACAAACAAACGGAAGAACTTCTTCACCCAATGCACAGTCAACCGGAGTACTCTTTGCCAGGGAATGTTGTAAAGGCCAACATTATAACAGGGTTCAAAAAAGAACTAGCTAAGTTTCTGGAGGATAGGTCCATCAATGGCTATTAGCCACGATGGGCAGGGATGCAGTACCATGCACTGAATGTCCCTAGCCTCTGTTTTACAGAAGCTGGGAATGGACAACAGGGAATAGATCACTTGATGATTACCTCTTCTGTTCATTACCTCTGAAGCGCCTGTTGGAAGACAGAATAGTGGGCTAGATGTGCCTCTGGTCTGACCCAGTATGGCTGTTCTTATGTCTACATCCTTCGGTCTGAGAGCTGGTTCCTTTGTGGGACCCAGGGCCGCCCTGGGGGGGGGGGGAGGAAGTGGGGCAATTTGCCCCAGGCCCCAGGCCCCACAGGGGCCCCGTGAGCCCTGGCCCAGTGACGGTCTGGATCTTCGGTGGCATTTCGGCGGCGGGGGGCCCTTCAGTCGCTCTGGTCTTTGGCAGCATTACGGCAGTGGGTCCTTCAGTGCTGCCGAAGAAGTGGAGTGACTGAAGGGCCCCCTGCCGCCGAAATGCTGCCAAAGACCTGGACCGCCGCCAGGTGAGTACAAGTGCCACAGCTCTCCCACTTTACCCCAGACTCCCTGAATCCTCTGGGTGGCCCTGGTGGGACCTTAATGCAGTCCTATCAGCCTTAATGGGATCTCCATTTGAGATCTTGGCATTTTGTCCCTTTGTACTTTTGTGTCAGAAAACTGCATTCATCGCAGTGATCATATCTGCAAGGAGTGTGTGAATTGCGAGCTCTGTTGGCAGATCCTCCTTATACACAAGTCTCCAAAGGCAAAGTAATTTTATGGCCCCATCCAGAATTTTGGTCTAAAGTGGTTTCTCAATTGAAGGCATTGAAGAAAAAGAAATGGTTACTTACTGTAACTGTGGTTCTTTGAGATGAGATGCAGACACATATTCCACAATCCACCCTCTGTCCCCTCTGCATCTGAGTCTTGTTTCAGAGTGTTCAGTGTGAAGGAACTGAGGAGGATTGGGGTGGCACAGTCTGCTGTAGCAAGAGGCTATGGCCACAAAGAACAAACACTGCCCCTCTACAGGTACTGTTAGGCAAATTTCTCCAGCTCCTGTGCACTGGGTGCGCACACTCCTAAGTGGAATACACGTCTGCATCACATCTCGAAGAACCACAGTTACAGTAAGTAAGGGTTTCTTCTGAATAGGGAAGATCTCACCTGCCCCTAGATATGGCTGGTGACTATCTACCCACATTTAAGTTTTTGGTTCTGTGTTGGATCCAAAACTGAAAAGGTCCCATTTTCTGCTTCTGGTTCTTGTTCCAATGTGGACAGAACCACGAGAACAGCTGATCTTTTCAGATTTCTAGCATTTGGGGCCAAAACTTACTGAGAACAGTTTTTAAGAGTCCAGCATCATTAGATCCAAACTAAACCCTAGCTCTGAGTTGGTATTGTATGCAAATGCTGAACGCTAGTCTGATCAGGATCTGAACACCACCGTTTCAGCCTGTGTCTCATAGATCATATATATACAGCATGCATGCCAGGAAACAATTCATGGTTTGTGAGAATCGAAAGGAAAAATCATCATTTATCTAATTTACAAAATGTATTTATGATCTTTAAAAGGCCACTTTAAGGAGCAAATAAAAGTGTAGAAACTTCCTCATAATCCATTGTGAACAAAAGAGGTGGAGTCCGTTTAGAAAGTGAGGAAGTTTTGACAGCCTTTCAGCAGATTGATTATGAATAAATCCAGATGAGACCAAACCTGTTGATTAGCAGGCTGCACAATTCACAAATATGACACATGTAAGAATGGAAGAATATCTTGTTGGTGTGGACCTGGTCTTGTGATCGAAAAGTTGTGTCCTTTCTTTTCATGTGCAGATATGATCACTGTCATCCAAGTCTTTATCTCTTGGTTGGATTACTTCTACACGCTCTATCTGGGACTAAACATCAACGTCACTGAAAGCTCTGGCCAGTGACTACCTGTCTTCTGAGTACAGCGGAGCAATGAGAGCATATTTAACAGTGTTCCATGTGGTGACGACGCAGGAAAGGAAACAGAACACCAGGTCTGTGGTAGCTGAAAAGCCCCTCTACCTCCAGGAACTTTTCCTGGGGCTTTTATTCTTTACTTACTTTGTTTACAACTTCTTAGTGGTTACATTCCTGCGCATAAAAAGGCCAGGCAGTATATATGCACATAAGATAACAAACCCATCTCTTGAGCGCGTGAATGCCAACTGCGAGGAAACAATCAAATCAGCCAAATAAGTTTCCCAAACATAGGCGCTAGAACAAGGTCACTCCTGCCTCATTGCCAAGGGAACAGTTTGCCGTTCTTCAAGGCTTGTGATTAGGGAGCAACACATTCCTACAGTTCCACACGCTGCACTAGCTGCCAGTCAACTGCCAGGTGAAATTTAAGATGCTGTCATATAGCCTATGGCCCAGCTATCCCAGGGATTGCCCCTCCCTCTTTGATCTGCTATGCCATCAGTGTTTATCCAGAATGCTGAACAGGGTGAGGCATAAGGGAACTTGCAGTGTGGTGTTTTTGGTGGCAGGTCTTCACCTCTGGAATTCTCACTCCTTCTAGAAATATATCTAAACCCGAGCCTTGATACATTCAGAAAGCTGTGTAGACCCAGCCCATTGTCCAGTCTTTTTGTCCACTTCCAGCTCTGATAATAACAACAACTAATAGTAAATGTAATACTTAACACTTACGTAGTATACAGCATCTTGGCAACATTTTCTTCATGTTGTTTCTTTAGAGGTACAGCGCCACAGAAGTTCATGGGATATTTGTTTCCTGAATCTGGGAATTATGCTTATAATTTAAATAGGGCTGTCAAGCGATTAAAAAAATTAATCACGATTAAAAAATTAATCGTGATTAATCACACTGTTAAACAATAATAGAATACCATTTATTTAAAGATTTTTAGATGTTTTCTACATTTTCAAATATATTGATTTCAGTTACAACATAGAATGCAAAGCGTACAGTGCTCACTTTATATTTATTTTTGATTACAAATATTTGCACTGTAAAAAACAAAAGAAATAGTATATTTCAATTCACCTAATACAAGTACTGTAGTGCAATCTCCTTATAATGAAAGTTGAATTTACAAATGTAGAATTATGTACAAAAAATAACTGCATTCAAAAATAAAACAATGTAAAATTTTAGAACCTATAAGTCCACTCAGTCCTACTTCAGCCAATTGCTCAGACAAAAAAGTTTGGTTACAATTTGCAGGAGATAATGCTGCCCACGTCTTGTTTATGTCACCTGAAAGTGAGAACAGGCATTCGCATGGCACTGTGGTAGCTGGCATCGCAAGATATTTTCATGCCAGATGCGCTAAAGATTTGTATGTCCCTTCATGCTTCAACGACCATTCCAGATTACATGTGTCCATGCTGATGATGGGTTCTGCTCGATAACGATCCAAAGCTTAGCAGACCGACACATGTTCATTTTCATCATCTGAGTCAGATCCACCAGCAGAAGGTTGATTTTCTTTTTTGGTGGTTTGGGTTGTGTAGTTTCCACATCGGAGTGTTGCTCTTTTAAGACATCTGAAAGCATTCTCCACACATTTTGGAAGGCACTTCAGATTCTTAAACCTTGGTTCAAGTGTTGTAGCTATCCTTAGAAATCTCACATTGGTACCTTCTTTGCATTTGTCAAATCTGCAGTGAAAGTGTTCTTAAAATGAACAGGTGCTGGATCATCATCCGAGTCTGCTATAACATGAAATATATGGCAGAATGCCGGTAAAACAGAACAGGATGAATACAAGTCTCCCCTAAGGAGTTCAGTCACAAATTTAATTGACACATTATTTTTTTAACGAGCATCATCAGCATGGAAGCATGTCCTCTGGAATGGTGGCCGAAGTATGAAGGGGCATATGAATGTTTAACATATCTGGCAGGTAACTACGCTGGCTACAAAAATGCCATGTGAACACCTTCTCTCACTTTCAGGTGACATTGTAAATAAGAAGCAGTCAGCAGTATCTCCCGTAAATGTAAACAAACTTGTTTGTCTTAGCAATTGGCTGAACAAGAAGTAGGACTGAGCAGACTTGTAAGCTCTAAAGTTTTACATTCTTTTGTTTTTGAGTGCAGTTATGTAACAAAAAAAACCCTACATTTGTAACCCTACACTTTCACAATAAAGAGATTGCATTACAGTACTTGTATGAGGTGAATTGAAAAATGCTATTTCTTTTGTTTATCATTTTTACAGTGCAAATATTTGTAATAAAAATAATAATATAAAGTTAGCATTGTATACTTTGTATTCTGTGTTGTAATAGAAATTAATATATTTGAAAATGTAGAGAAATATCCAAAAATATATAATAAATTTCAGTTGGTATTCTATTGTTTAACAGTGCGATTAATCATGATTAATTTTTTTAATCGCAGTTAATTTTTTTTAGTTAATCGCATGAGTTAACTGCAATTAATCGACAGCCCTAAATTTAAGCTATGTAAAGTATTCCCAGATACTACAATGACTGGTGCCTAATATAAGGGAATAGAAATGCCACTCACTGTATTGAAGAAAGTTGCTTTTGTCCAAAACTTCTCTCCCAGACACCTCAATACCCTGGCTGTTTAGTGCTCATCCACATTTTGTGGCATAAAGCTCTAAGGACTGGTCCTGCAACAAGGCTCTGTTCAGGCCTGGCATCAGCCCTAGAGGGTCCTATTGGAGAATCCAGGTGTACCTGGAATTAAGGTACAGATGTACCTTGGAATTAAGTAAATATTTCATTATACTCTTGGGTTGTGGTTCAAAAGCTATTACCTGTCCATATAATGAGGTTAGTACAGCCCTGTCTGGACAGACTCGTAGTAATTTGCCACTGAAAGATGCTACTGGGGGAATGGCGGGGTCTAAGTTTTCTGTATCTTAATGAACCAACAAACTGGAGGGGGCCAGTTTGCACACACAAAAGAATCACAGTCTGTATGGTTTGCCCAGCTCTACTCAGCATTCCATTTCCCCTCCTTTCTCTCTAGGGCAATGGCAGGAGGAGAGTTTGTGCTTCTGCCTGGCCAGTCCTACTGCTTCATTTACAAATGGATCACTCTTTACTTATACAAGTCTAGCTGAATTCATTGCTGTGCATGTAACTTGCTTGCCCCAAGCCTGGCTTTGAGCCCATTGTTGAACTGCAAGGGTTATAGCCAATGCTATAATACACTGGATTCTGCTCTTGGATGCAGGGGTGCAAATCCCAATGACTTCATCTGGAGTTGTGCCTATGACTCAAAGGGCCCTAGATCTCATGGTGAATGTTTGTATGAGCTTTTGAAGGATAATTTACTTTGGGGAATAAAACAGCTGAGATATAAGGCATATTTTCCTTTGTGAGGCTGTCTACGTATTGTGTGAACATAACTTTCTCAGGGTCTGGGAGAAGAATCTTTTCCTATAGCCTTTAGGTAGTGTCAGTCTTTCTAAACAAACTAGCAGGTCCATCAGAAATGGTACTTATTGCAGGGCAAGAGGCTTTTGACCTTTTGTGTAATTATTCCATGTCCACTCTTGGAAATCTTCATTATTCTGAACTGCATTTGTGGCATTGTAAGACACAAAAAGGGGACTGAACTGTATCCATTAGTAAAGGTGAATTGGAACTCATAGCAAATGTCAAGACTCTTTTAATTGTGCTTTATATAATGGCTGCCTAGCTTAGTAATGAACAATCTGAAACCATTAATTATGAGTAGGTAAACACTTCACGGGTTTTTTTTTTTTTTTTTTTTTTGCCAAAAGGCTCTTCACCTCTATTTGATGAGTCTGTGTACATGACTTAATGTAAAATTATGAAATAATAGAGGCTGTTTGTGATAAAATTAATGTGAGGCCTCGTTGTGTGTGAGCATATAGGGCTAAAAACTGAGGGTTTCAAAGCTAACTGTAAATCCTACCGCTTCTACCTTGCGCTGTTTTTCAGCATTTTTCCAAGGAGCTAAAATAGCTGCAAGACACATCCTTACTTATTGACCTAGCTTATTTCCCAGACTTATTATTTTAGGTATTATTGCTCTTCTGGCAAGAAGTAACAGAGGTTGGGACCTTGTGTGTCAGCTTCTCTTCGGAGAAGAAATCACTGATGTAGAGTTTGGGTATATTTTGAGGGTAACTTGTTTTCTTTATCCCTCCCAGAACAGAGGTGTTCATAAACAGCCTTCTTTCAGGGATCTTAGCCCAACACTTTTGTCAAATTCCCACAAAACTCTCTGCCTCAAGAACTGCTAAGAAAAAGAACTTGTAAGACCATAATGGCATCATCTCATGCCCCCTGCCCTCAGAAACTACAGTGATGAATGGCACAATAACACTTTAAAGCAAATAACAGACTCTAATCACCATAGCATCTGAGCATCAAATACTGGAAATTCCATTATCCTACAGACATCTAAATCCATTTTACTACAGAATAGCTAAATGTAATAGACCATGAAGATGTGTCTTTAGAGTATTACAAAGATGTGTCTTTAGAGTATTACAAAAATGCAACTACAAGTGCAAGATAGTCATGAAACCTTTGGGAGAAGGTTGCTGTAGCTAGCTTAACCTCCACAGATGCAAGAGCTAATTATTATTAAAATTATACTGTTAAATAATTTACACAGGGCTTTGCAAAATTTCCTATCCTGGAGAGCTTATGGTTTAAATAGAACAAGGCAATGCCAGGACAGAATTCAGGAGAAGATAGTTGTGAGGTTATTGACTTGAGGAAGTTTGGAGGTTTTTCTTCACGAGGTAGATTCTAAGGACGGAAATGCACAGTGGCATAGGGTTGCAAGATGCTGCAATTGGAAAAAGAGGTAAGAAAGAGTTACAGTAAAAAAAAGACTGGTATGAGTGCAGACATCGTGAGACGAACTTATGACAATCCGCTTCTCTTTCCAAAGCCATCAGGATTTTGAATGAGAAGAGGTGACTTACGGCCCACTAATTCTTTCTTCCTGTCCCTTCATACACACATTAATAACAGAACCTTCCAGATTTCTCTCTTGACAGGACTTTCTTCTTTCCACCTCATAGGACAGGTCTCTCACTGTCAGTCTCATTCTGATTTGGAATCAATTTAAAAACAAATATGAAGCAAATAATAAGGAAACTTTGACTCAGTGTTTCATCTCAGTGTCTAGGATTTAACGCATGTTATAAAATGCTATGGGGAGGGGTGTTAGATTTTGGCAGTTTGAGGGGGAGGTTGTCTTTTACATTGAACTATTTTACAGGAAGGAGTTCTGAGGCAGGTTACAATGCGTACAGTAAATTGCACTGGTCCCAGTGCATAACCAAAGCGGTAATGTGCTATCATGTCGCAGAGCCAGTAAAACTCTATGGAGGCCCTCAGGAGTGATGTAAAGTAGCTATTAGAATTTATATACTTACATAGTAATTTTCTTATAGCTTATTTGTAATTTTAAAAAACTTTTACAGGTAAGTGCAATAACACTGTCGTGCAAAAGGAGTGAAAATAAAGCAGAGATTTGCACATAATTTTAATTCAGTTCCTGGTGTTAAAAAAACTAGATAAAAACTTCACTATTTACAATAGCAATATCTTACATTTATAGCATGTTTTACAAAGTAGGGCCCTGATTCAGCAAAGCACTTGGCATGTGTGTAACTTTAAACCCACATGTAATCTTAAGCATGTTGTTGGTCTATTGAATGGGATTACATGTGTGTTTAAAGTCCTGCATATGTGTAGGTGCTTATGTGTAGAATTGAGGTGCATGATTCCAGCACTACCAAAATGGAGCAGTCGGGAAATAACTGGGTTACAGCCTGCTGTTTGCCAGTGTGTGGAGAGAAACTGTTGTGGGGTTATTGTTGTGTAGAGAGTAAACCACTACTCATAGAAAAAGTGCCATAGGATATTTAGAGTGGGATTTTCAGAAGTGCTTATCCTTGACCTAAGTGCTTCAATTAAAGTCAGTTGGAGTTTCACCATTGACTTCCGTGGAAGAGGAGTTAGGCCAACTCTCTATAAATGGAATTAAAATAATCACATTGCATTATGTTAAAATCAGAAGATCTTTAAGTATGTCCTGTTTTAAGTACTGCCTTTTCCCTGTCCAGAATTTTAATAGAAAATGACTGAAAGTTGTTTGTGAAATTTATCTTGTGGTGCTGCATTCACCTCTTTGCCTGTGTGAGCTCATGAATAAGGGCGAAAATTGCAAAAGCAAAAACCTTACAAACTGGTTCTAAACACACACATGAGCTAATTCAAAAGCTTTATGCTGCATGAAACTCAGAACTAAACAACTCCAGAAGCCTCTGAAGTTCATTTATTTGAATGTAGACATATAATCAGGGTGGAGAATTTATTGTGCTGGTGATTAATAATTGCATGAGTGGAGCAATAAATAGGCTTTTAATCAGTTTCCTTTGTAGTCAGCTTAGATCAATATCAACTCCTCTGATGGTTGTAGTTGAATCCTATTCTCTCTCTTTTTGAAAGAGGATATTGCATGACTGTACAAGTACAGGAATGGAGAAAGGATCTTAAGGGTTTGGCAGTTGAAAGCTGAATACCTGATGGAAGTGACGCACACTCACACAGAGTCCCTGGAGAAGACTTGTGGCATAGTGAGATTTTTTAAACAAGATAACAAAAACAAGAGTCAAACAAAGTGACCCATAAGCTTATGCCCATCAGCAAAGTGGGCCTCTGTGGTACCTCCCAAACCAAACAAACTGGAAGTGATTCAGAACTGTGCTCTGGGGATAGAAAGGTTTTATGAGGATTATCTGTGCAATACAGGTGAACTATGCCAATGTGTTTGGCGGGGGGGGGGGGGCGGAGGGGAAGAGAAGAAAGAAACCTCTTTTGAAAGACATTTGGGGCAGACCTCTATTCCTTCACCTTCTTCCACATGAGCTGGCTCCAGCCTGCAGTCTGCTATTGGCATTCAACCTACCAGAGAATTCCACTGCCTGCCTCTCTTTCCTGATTACTGAGAACTGACTAGTTAGAATGGCCATATTCTCTTCCTAATTATACTGTCTCTACCCTGGTCACTTCAGTTACTTTGCGCCACTGTAAATGAAAGGAGAATTTGTCCAAAAGATCATCATTTATAAAATGTCTATGAAATTAGAAAATGTCACATTTAGACAAATAGTCCATACTGATGTTTCATTCAGACAACATGCCAGTAGCTGAAGTGAGAAAATCTAAAGGTTTGCCTAATTACATGTTAAAATAAGTTTGCTGGATAATATAACAATTTAACATTTTGCAACACAGTAGGCAAAATTCTATCCCTTGTACAGGACTACTGGCTAGGGAGCAAGTGCAACAGGAAAAATAACAATAAAATAATCGAAGCAATTTTATTTAACTACAGAAGAGTCTATAAAAGTTTGGCCTCTTGGACCAATCCTCTGACTGTGGTCCAAGCAGCCAACAGTTTTAGCAGTTATTATGAAAAAGTTTAAAACCCATTTCCAAGTATTTCAAGGTGAATTTTTAATTAACATGACATCCTTGTGATGGTGGAAGCAGGGTAGCTATCCCCCAACTCAGATTTCACTGAGACTGCATATTTTCATCTGTTTTTCCTATGTAATTATTGTGATTTGTTTTAATTACCTGATGAATGCCCCAAGCACTTGCCAGAAAAAGGCCTTTTGTCAATAGCCCTATTATTAATTATAATAATTACAGATTTTAATAAGTGCCCTTTGCTACAGTACATTAACTTGCTTTTCCATGACATTTCCAGCACTTCCTGGTTTAGTCCAGGTCAAAAATCACACAAAATTGCTTCCTTTCCAGGTATTTCATCCAAGACCAGGAAGCAAATGTGGCACCTAATGTGGGCCAGCTTTTGTTTAAACAAGGCACCCAACGGCTTTGAAATATTTTGTTGTAATGAAAGTTGGTATATGAAATAAGGGCAGTGAGCCTGCAAACTCTTGTTTCTGTGAGCAGACCTTTGCCATACAAAGAGTCCTACTGATTTCCAATGGGAACACTTGTGTGAGTAAGGCCTACTGATGTTATTAAAGGGTTCAGAGTTTGCAGTATTGGACTCTGTGATTGTAATATATTGTATTATTATATTCTTTTAATGTCAATAAAGGTTTTGTTCAAGTACTGGTCAAAAGAATGGACTGTTTCTTAATTATTCCAAAGAAGTTTGTTCTTCCCTAACTGGTCATGCATTGACTACATAGGTAACTGTGGAAGTTTCATTATTCCATCCCACAATAGCTCACCCCCAACTCTGTACATTACAGCCACTTTATTGAGAGGGGGAATATTTGTTAGAACCATGAAATTACCCGCTATTCTCTTAAAATGGGCCATGGGATCTTTGATTTCCAGCTCCTCAGCCACATGAGACTGGGAAGAAGGGACCTTAATTTAACATGTCAACTGGAAGACAACACCCACTCACTGGCAGTCAGAATAGTTTTGGGCAGCTCTAGTGCTATATAGGGTTTCTGGTTGTGCATGTAAATGGGCATTTTCCAGAAAAGCCCTGATGAAAGTAAATAAGATTAACCAGGAAATATCAGATTACTGAATTTGTGTTTCCCATGTTAAGCTATCTCATGCAGCTCCCTTATTCAGTTTTACCCTGGGAAATAGAGTGTGGCCAATGAATGTGCTCAAGTTGGCCCCAGTTCTGCAGTCTCCTTTATTGGAAAGTTCCTATAGAATTTAGTGGAAAATGATCATTTTTCTACAGGTATATTTTGAACCATTTAATAGAGAATTGTATCCTTTTTATTAAATTTTATTGTAGGATTCAGAAAACCCATAGAAAGAGTATCATTCTCTGTTAGACTCCCTAGTCTGAGAGATTAATTTCTTTAAAACTTTTGGACTGATCTCTATTACATGTTATAGGACTTTTTCCATAAAGGCTTACTTGTTTGAGGAAAGCCGCAGTAAACAGAAACAATCTGACATAACTGCCAGAATGCAAAACTGCTTCTCATGTGTAAGAGCCTATGGAAATATATATATTTGTAAAGTCAGCCGCTTCATTTACAGTTTTTGGGGGGTCAAATAATCTGAATTCAAGCTACTCCTGTTGGAATCCCCTGGATGTCACTTTTATAAATACGTTGTCTCATTCTGAGTATTTTGGCTCACCAGGGGATTGTGATGTAAGTCTCTGTGTAATGGTTAAACATTACTAATCATGACTGAAGGCTAATACTCCATTTGTCACGCTATACTGCATGACCCATATGTCAGCATTAGTTTATCTCACCCACTTCATACACCTGGGTAGGTCTGAATCATTCTTGCAATCTGAATGTTATAATTTGCAACTTGATTAGCCATTCCACAAGCCCAGAAAATCTATTCCCTGAATTCCTCATAATTTAATTTATTTCCTCTCCTCCTGGCACATCTAAATGCTGTATTGTTTAAACTACATACACTTTAATTGTTAGCTATTATTAGAGATGGGCAGGTTCTGTGAAATTGAGACACAGAGATCAAACATACCAAAATTTACATGTGTTCAGATCAGAGATTTTGGTACAGTCCCTTCTAGTATTTAGTATTTATCTAATTTTCTCTATGACCGTAGGTAAGAAGCTGTTTTGCTGAAACCCTGAAGTACTGGAAGTCTCTTTTTACAAAGTCTGTACTGGTGATGCTTTCAGCCAAATTTCCAGAGCAAAGCAGTCAGAGAAGAATCAAGGGGCATATCCACAGCTACTGTAACAGAGAAGTTCTCCTGAAGTCCATGGAGCTGCACCAGTGTATACCCTCTGAGGCTCTGGCCAAAGGATTTTAAGATGCTTATCTAAATAGATCCTTTTCAGATTCACCCATCAGTACTCATATAACAAATTCCTTGGTGCTGTATGCTCCAAGCACATATGTAGAATGGTCAATCATACTATCCCTGGTGTAGATGCAAGTGTGAAACGTCATAGGTTTTTGAAACTGCAAGATCCCCAGAGGGCTTAAGTGTTATGCACAGGCCAGCCTAGGAGTTTTGTCACCCAGGATGGAAAACACTCTCCTCCTCCCACCCCCACCCCCACAAAAGGTGCAAGCAAAAAAAGGGGAAGGGCTTAAGCACCCATGGATGCAATGGGTTTGTGTCCCCAAATGTTAATGTGAGGGCACCTGCCCTGATCATCCGCCCCCTAAGCCTGGCCCTGGTTATGAATACACCTTGGCTCCCCTTCAGAAATTTAGTTGGAAATAGCCCCAAAAAAGCTTATCTTGTGCAATGTTGATGTTTTCACTTTACCCTCAGCTACAGCATCACACTGGAGGCTCATGTTCAGTAGGTTACCTGCCATGACCCCAAGTCTTTTTCAAAGTCACTGCTTTGTAGGATATAGTGTCCCCCCCTTTCCCGCCTTATAAGCCTAGATTCTTTGTTCCTAGATATACGACCTTTGGCTATATTAAAATGCATGTTGTGTAAATGAGCACACTTTACCAAATGATCCAGGTCTGTCTGTGTAACTGTCCTGTCTTCATTATTATTTATGACTCCACCAATATTTGTGTCATCTGTAGATTACACTAGTAATCATTTTTTTTATTTCTTCTAGATCATTCATAAAGATATTAAATAGCATTGAGCTAAGCAGAGATCCCTGTGGGACCCCACTAGAAAAACCCTTTCTGGATGACAGTTCCCCATTTATGATTATTTTTTAGAGGTATCTGTTACCCAGTTTTAATCCATTTAATACAGGCGATAATGATTTTGTATAGTGCTCATTTTTTATCAAAATGTCGTGCAATACAACATCAAATGCCTTACCAAAGTCTATGTCAACACAGTTACCTGTTTCAACCAAACTTGTGATCTCATCAAAAAACATTATCAAGTTTGTTTGACAAGACCTATTTTCCATAAAACCATGTTGACTGGCCTGAATTATGCTATCAGCCTTTATATTCTTTACTGATTGTATCCCATATTAGCCTTTCCATGATTGGTGTCAAGCTAATTGGCCTATAGTTATCCTAATCAGACTGGTTTCAGAGTAACAGCCGTGTTAGTCTGTATCCGCAAAAAGAAGAACAGGAGTACTTGTGGCACCTTAGAGACTAACAAATTTATTAGAGCATAAGCTTTCGTGGACTACAGCCCACTTATATATATGCATATATGCACATATGTATCCGAAGAAGTGGGCTGTAGTCCACGAAAGCTTATGCTCTAATAAATTTGTTAGTCTCTAAGGTGCCACAAGTACTCCTGTTCTTCTTTTTCCTAATCAGACTGTTTTTCCTTTTTAAATATTGACACAACATTAGCTGGAAATTCACTAGAGTTCTGAGATTTATTAAAAAATATGTCAATTGTGCAGAATGATCCTCGGCCAGTTCTTTTAATACTCTTGAGTGTAAGTTATCCACTTCTGTAGATTAAAAATGTGTAACTTTCATAATTGTTACATAACATCCTCTCACATGACTGATGGAGTAGAAAATATTTAATCATCACTGTAAGATATGAATACATCATCCTGCTTCTTCTCAAATACAGAACAGGAATATTTGTTGAATACTTCTATCTTTTCTGCCTCATGAATTTATCTGAGCATATTGTTCACGCGTTTCCAGTAACTTACACTTGTTCCACTAGCAGAGCTCCTAGAAGCCCAAGGGACATAAAATGGAAACAGGCTGAAAAAAGAACCTTCATCTTGTGTATATAATCTTTACTTAAGTCAGGAGTTACCTGAGGTGTGAGAATACTGACATTTCAAAAGGTAATATGTGATCCATAGACATTAGTCAGTACGACACAGAGGTAAGTGATGTTCTGGTGTGGTATAAAATCACCCCAGGCTATCAAATCAGCCTATTCACACATGAATTTAGTTTTTTAAAATGTGTTTTATATAATTTTATACTTTGACTTTAGAGCTCCCCAGGGTGGATGGAGAATATCTAAAAGACCCATTGTCTCTTATTCATAATTATCAGGCATATATTCTGTTTCAAGCCTTATATGGTGTATTATTGTTTCTCCGTATCTGTGGACCGCTGCTGTTCTATCCTGACCAGTTGAGCCTTCTAGATGGAAAACCCAAGATGTCAACTACATTGTATGTTTGGCAGACTCTTATTAAAGCTGGCGATTTGAGAAGGATTCCTCCACTTGTCTCTCCACATACACACACTAGTGTTCTGTCAGAGGCCTTTACTAGATATCTGAACACTTTTTTCCACTGCTCAGAGTATAACTCCCAGCCAAAGTGATGAACCACAAAATTTAACAGAAGGGCTGCAATCCCCACAAAGAATCAGGAGGTGGAAATTCTCCATAGCTCCTAGATAATCACACAAGGACACTAATGACATGTGCAAGGGCTTGGGATTTTCAAATCTTTCTAAAACACCAACATAAAGTGCATTTATTTTTGTCAAAATATGTGAACCTCTTCAAATGTCCACTACATTGTAAAATCAATTCATTGCTCTTAAAAATTCTGACCTCAGTGAGAACTGACTCAAACAAACAAACCAACAAACCCAGGTAGCATACAGCACAAATGCGAAGCAGCAATAATCTAACAAATAGATCTATGATAATGTGTTGGTTTTGCATCTAATTTAAAAAGTAAAGTTCAGACTGGTTTTGGTCATTAAGGGATAAAAAAGGGTCATCAAACTGGCTTCCAATTTTGTACCTTTAATTTTGCAGGCTCAAATAACCGTGGGTGTAAATTATGGTATTTAAATATCTCACTCCCTGATTGGCTAGATGACTAAAAGCTAATATTTGCATAGACAATTATCGGAGAGTCCAAAATTGTGCCTGTAATTAATTGCAGGTGAAAAATTGTGTGTGGGCATCAAATTGGGCTTAGTTGTAAAAAAATTGAAACCACTGGGAGATAGGTGCTTATGTGCCTTTGAGGATCTGGGTTGAAGTGATCTCTAGTCTATTTAACAGTTAATGTCCCAGTCCCCCCTACACCTGTGTAGAGTCTCTGCTAGAAGTTCTTGATCTTGGCAAAACTTACACATGTATGCAATTTTACCTGTATGCGTAGTCTCATTAAATTAAATGGGAATAATCACATGAACAAAATTACACCCATGTTAAAGTGTTTGTAGGATTGGGTCCTACCTTTGTAAAGTGCTTTGGGATACATTAAGAGGAAAAGGACCAAGTGAGCAGTTGTTGTTTTTAGCCAACATCTTTTTAGGGTTTTTTTTTATTATCATCACAGTATCATTATTATATTGGTGTAAAATTGTACCTTTATATGTAAATGTTTCATGAAAAAGAATACCAAATTCACCAGAGGGCTTCTAGTCTTGACCGGGTAAGCAAAATTCTTTTGAACTTACATGTGCTTTACTATATTTCACTTTTCAACATCAGTAGAGCACAAAATGTGCTTATTCAGCAATGTTTACATGTCAAAATGATCTTTTAGAATTAGTGTGTTTTGATTTTGCCATTTCAGAAAATACTTTTTATTAGGATTTCTGAAGACCAGAGCTAAACATATATTTAATTTCACGTAAAAGTTCTCAAACACCATAAAACTGTATAAAGTCACTAAGAAAATATTTATATTCACATATTGGCTGTATAACACAAATATTTTGTCAACATTAGCATTCCATGGCAGCTTAAAAAATGAAAATGCATGCAATATATTTATTTCCAAAGTGATGAATATATTTCTTTTCAAAATATTTTCCAAGACAATATAATTATTAGGATGAATCACAAATTTTGTCTTCCTTTGAGTTAGCTGGGAGTGCCATATTTACTCTCCTGTTTACATTGGTAATTGAGCATCTGGCTATTCTCCAGAAACCTGCTCTGGACTGAAGAGGGAACTGTAAAGGGGTTAATAGAAGAACAGTATCTCAGACTCTACATGGCCAAAATGGAGCTTGCCTTCACTCTTCCCAAAACCTCTTCCCTATCTTAAGTCTGTATCAGAGTGCTCAGGTACTATGGTGGTGGATGGATGGATAGGTAACATAACTATTCTGCCTCCCATCCAGGCCTGTGACTTTCATCTCCTCTTTTTTCTTCTCTCCACTTTCTCCTTCCATTCCCCTTGCGTTTGGAATGCCCAAACCTGTTTGTTCTTTCTCTAACTCTTTCTCTCTCTCTGGATTTATATGGATGACTTCACCATAGCATCTGTTTGCTGCACTACTTCATTAAAATCCCTCCTAAAATCTCAAATAGCAGCCTTACTGAAGAGTTATAGTCAGCTGCTTTCGATATTCCATACCATAAACTAGAATCATATTGAAGTATATGTGACCTAGGACTAGATTCACACAGGTACTTAGGTTCCTAAATCCAACAGTTAGGCACCAATGAGACTCACTCAGAAACAATCCACAGCGAGTGCCTAACTCATAAGAATGGCCATACTGGGTCAGACCAAAGGTCGATCTAGCCCAGTATGCTATCTTCTGACAATGGCCAGTGCCAGGTGCTTCAAAAGGAATGAGCAGAACGGGTACGCATCAAGTGATCCATCCCCTGTCACCCATTCCCAGTTTCTGGCAAACAGAGGCTAGGGACACCATCCTTGCCCATCCTGGCTAATAGCCATTGATGGACCTATCCTCTATGAAGTTATCTAGTTCTTTTTTTAACCCTGTTATAGTCTTGGCCTTCACAACATCCTCTGGCAAAGAGTTCCACAGGTTGACTGTGTGTTGTGTGGAAAAAATACTTCCTTTTGTTTGTTTTAAACCTGCTGCCTATTAATTTCATTTGGTGACCCCTAGTCCTTGTGTATGAGAAGGAGTAAATAACACTTCCTTGTTTACTTTCTCCACATGATTTTATAGACCTCTATCATATCCCCCGTTAGTTGTCTCTTTTCCAAACTGAAAAGGCCCAGTTTTATTAATCTCTCCTCGGGGGGGGGGGGGAGGGGGAGAATTCCACTGAGATGGCAGGATTCCAAGGGATTAGGTGATACAATACCAAAGTACCTTTGTGGATTTAGTCCCTAATGCATAGCCCACTGCACTGGGATTTGGGAGAACTGGATTGTATTCCCACCTCTACCACAGGCCTGCTGATCATCTTGGGCAAGTCACGTTCCCTGCTGTGGATAATGATACTTACACCCCTTTGTAAAACTCTTTGAGATCTACAGATGAAAAGAACCATAGAAGAGCTTGGTTATTATTTACTCAGGCCTGTAATCAGAGTGCACTCACTTCAGGAAGCAAAGGGTGTTCCTGGTCATAACAAGGTTCTGCCCAGTCAAAACAATTGGTTAAGAACCTTTATTTAAAATGTGCAAGTGTGCTCTGCATATCTAATCACTCCTATTGCAGTGCCGTGATGGTTTCAGACAATAGATGCACTTAATCCTGTAAATATTTGGACACCTGTGAACCCTGGGGCAACTGCTTAGCTGTTGACTAGCAGTTCGGGGTCATTTGATATGCCTGCTTTTGCCTCCATGGTGGGTGCTGTCATGTTCTCAGATGTCATTCCTGAAAAGTACCCCTCCAGAAGAGAATGCATCTGGAAATGTCATTACAGTAACAGAGCTGAAATGCCATTCCTAGAAATACCGTTTGCTAAGGAGGGCACAGAATTGGTAACATTAGAAATGAAAAAGATCTATTTGGCCATTTTGTCTACCCACATGTCAAAAAGGGATTTTTCCCTTTGTGGTATATTAAAGTTCCTTGTGTAATGGGGGTCATTGGGGAGCCTGATTTCTCTTTCCATAAACATATTTTCTTGATAGTCACCCTAATTTTTCCTTGTGTCTAAGGAGCTGCTATACTCCCCAATCTTATTACTCATAAAAGAGAGGCTCAGAGTGAGTAAGGCCTCAAGCAAGCAAGGTACTTAAGAATGTGATTTAAATGGAATGGCCTAAAGTTAGGCAGGTGCTTAAATACCTTGCTAATGACCAATATTTGTCATTTTTAAAAGCATTGTTTTAATAGTAATTTAGCCCTTAGATACCAAGGCATGAGATGACTTTAAAAAACCCATGATTGAATTAGATAGAATCACTTGTTTTGAAGCCCCAGGTAATTTATCTTTATATTTTCAGGTAGAAAGTCAGCCTCACTATTTAGTTAGTTTCATATGTCTTTGGCAGAGTCATGGTTGGACACTCAGTAGATCTTGACTACACCTGGATCAAAAACAAACAGAAGCAGCAGCCTGGAGAAGATCCTTTGTGCTCCAGGGGGACTCCACAGCTGCTGGAATAACATAAAGCGCACTTAAAAAGGGTGAAAGATCTAACTCAGAATTTGTCTTTTTCTTTTTTTTTGCACTGGACCACACCAAGTTTGCTGCATTTATGTAACTCTATTAATATTAACTATTATAATTATCACAAAAGTTAAAGACAGGAGAGAGCTACTAGGTCATCTAGCCCATGTCTGCTGGCAATATCTTTCAATGAACCAACTTCTGTTGGTGAGTGAGGAAAGCTTTCGAAAGAGAAGACCTGAAGAAGAGCTCTGTGTGGTTCAAAAGCTTCTCTCTCTCTCACCAACAGAAGTTGGTCCAATAAAAGATATCACCTCACCCACCTTATATCTCTGATACTGTATCCTGGGACCAACACAGCTACAGCTACACTGCATACAGGAACTATCTGTAGCAGATAAAGATGGGGTAGTCTGCATTCTTCTCCACACGCTGTACATTGTTTGCTTATGGCGTCTATTCTAGCATAGACACACATCTTTAGTCATCTCAACAGCTAAGAGGATGTCCCAGAACATCGGATTGCTTTTCATATCTATCTTCATTACCAGTCCAGGGAACTATTGTAATTTTTTTTCTAACTTTATCATTCTATCAGACATCTTAAATTTGTTATAAATACACTTGTTCATGTCCTCATTTGAATTAAATCAGTCATTAATCCTATCACTTTATTCTCATAAATCCTGCAATAGTTTCCTGTGGCATCCTTGCATCTGCCTTGATTTATACCAGGGGTCGGCAACCTCTGGCACGCGGCTCGCCAGGGTAAGCACCCTGGTGGGGCGGGCCGGTTTGTTTACCTGCCACGTCCACAGGTTCAGCTGATCGCAGCTCCCAGTGGCCGCGGCTCGCCGCTCCAGGCCAATGGGGGCGGTGGGAAGCCGCAGCCAGCACATTCCTCGGCCCGCGCTGCTTCCCGCAGCCCCCATTGTCCTGGAGCGGCAAGCCACGGCCACTGGGAGCCATGATCGGCTGAACCTGCGGACGTGGCAGGTAAACAAACCGGCCCAGCCCACCAGGGTGCTTACCCTGGTGAGCCGCGTACAAGAGGTTGCCAACCCCTGATTTATAGAGCCATTCTTGAATTGCTAAAGCTCCTTCAGCTCTCAGGTGCAATCTAATTTCCTCAACTCTTCTGAGCATGTTTTTGGATTGACACTCTTACGCAATGAACTGAGATCTCTGGCCCTTCAACAACAGCCTCTCATCTATCCGAACTCATCTGAGGGGAACACACTTTTTCTCTAAAACTGTGTTTAAACTAGGGAAAATTCTTTATGACCATATGTTAATTGGCATGGTTTCTATCTAATATGATATTTGTTATGGTTAACTATGATGCATTTTTAGAAAACAAATTTGCCCTTTCTACGCTCAATGCTAAGAGGCTGTGCTAGGTAAAGCATTTTCTAACATGATACGTCTTATCAGCATAGACATGGTCTAAAGAACATACATTTAGCAAAAGAGTAGGTATTAAGATCAGTGAATGCTGATTTGTAGCCTCCAGTGTTTTTAATGACTACTCTATCTGGGTAGAAAATTGAACAGAGTGTATATCAAGGTTTTGTACCGCTGTCCATCACCCTCCTCATACTGTCCTACCTCTACAGATGCAGACAGTTCATTCTGAATATAGTCATTTTTGTCAATTTCTTAATGGTGAATAAGGTTTTCAATTTCCCCAACAATGAGCTGCCTACTATTATAATTCTTAGTATTATTATTTTAGATTGCACTAGTACTAAAAATGTGCACACAAAACATGGAGCCTGGACACACAAAACATGGATCTTGACTCACAGCATTTACAACCTAAGTCCCTGATCTGAACTGTGGTCTACTCATGCAGACTTTTGTGCCCTTGCTGAGTCCCATTGAAGCCAGTGCGGGATATTGACCTAACAGATAAAATACACACAAATGACGGGGGGAAGGAATAAAACATACAAGCCAAGCTCTCAGGGTGATGATAGGAACAAGCTATTTTGACACCTCTTCATTTTTTTGGGCTGGCCTGATTTCTACTTTTATTTATGTATTTTTACAGCATCTATTTCCTCAACCATTATAAACCCTCCCACTGATTTACTCCCATAACTGTTTCTTTCCTCTTAGTTATTATACTAAGTTTAAATATATAATCTTCCCCTATTATGTCAACATATCATCTTACCACAACCCCTCGACCCAACGGCTGTTGAGATGGCTGTAAGCAGGTGTACTGTTTCTTTACACTTGTAGCAGGAAACCAACAGGAGTCAGACTAAGGCCTGGTCTACACTATGAGGTTAGGTCAAATTTAGCTGCGTTAGATCGATTTTATAATGAATGCATCTACACAACCAACCCCGTTCCGCCGACCTAAAGGGCCCTTAAAATTGACCGCTGTACTCCTCCCCGATGAGGGGTGTAGTGCTAAAATCAACCTTCCTGGGTCTAATTTGGGGTAGTGTAGATGCAGCACTGTGCAATTCTATGGTATTGGCCTCCAGGAGCTATCCCAGAGTGCTCCAATGTGACCGCTCTGGACAGCACTTTCAACTCCGATGCACTAGCCAGGTACACAGGAAAAGCACTGGGAACTTTTGAATTTCATTTCCTGTTTAGTCAGCGTGGCGAGCTCAGCAGAACAGGTGACCATGCAGTCCCAGAATCGCAAATGAGCTCCAGCATGGAGCGAACGGGAGACACTGGATCTGATTGCAGTATGGGGAGAAGAATCTGTGCAGGCAGAACTCCGATCCAGCAGAAGAAATGCTCATACATATGCCAAAATCGCACAGGACATGGTGGATAGGGGCTACACCAGAGATGCACAGCAGTGCTGCGTGAAAATTAAAGAGCTCAGGCAAGCCTACCAAAAGACAAAGGAGGCAAATGGTCGCTCCGGGTCACAGCCCCAGACATGCCACTTCTATGATCAGCTGCATGCCATTCTAGGGGGGGACCCTACCAGTACCCCCACACTCTCCATGGACACCTGCAAGGTGTCAGCCTCACGCAACATGGATGAGGATTTTGTGGAAAAGGAAGAGGAGGAGGAGGAGAATGCGCAGCAGGCAAGCGGGGAATCCGTTCTTCCGGCAGCCAGGACCTTTTCCTCACTCTGAAGCCAATGCTCTCCTATTGTTCCTGGACCCTGAAGGCAGAGAAGGCACTGCTGGTGAGTACACATCTGTAATGACACTACAGGGGTTAAAAGCAATTGTGTTTCATGTTTGATTTGCCCTGAGCAATTGGGATGCATTCGTAGCTAGTACAGCTAATGGAAAGGTCTGTTTATGTGTCTAGGGATGTAGCGGAAATCCTCCAGGGACATCCCTATAAAGCTCTCCTGGAGGTACTCTGAAAGCCTTTGCAGAAGGTTTCTGGGGAAGGCTGCCCTATTTCATCCTCCAAGGTAGGACACTTTACCACGCCAAGCCAGTAGCAAGTAGTCTGGAATCATTGCAGCACAACGCATGGCAGCGAATGGTCCTGGGTTTTGATCGCATTCATGCAACATTCAGTCTTTATCTTTCTGTGTCAGCCTCAGGAGAGTGATATCATTCATGGTCACCTGGTTGAAATAGGGGAAGTTTTGTAAGGGAACAGTAATCCCCTCTGTTTGGTGATCCCCGACACATTAGAACCCTGGCATGCTTGGCTGTTTGCGCTTGGCTAAAAGGGATCATCCCGGAGAATAGCCATGCGGGAGGGGGAGAGGGGGGGAGTCTGCTGCACTTCCACCCCAAAACTGCAGCCTCTCCTTTTAAATGGCAACTGCAGCCCCTCCTTTTAAGCGGCAAACACAACCAGCATTGGTTGCTATTTTGGCTTACCTTGGCTGCCTGCAAACCAAATTCTGTTGTCCAGCTGTGTGTGATGTGTCACCATACTTGCAGGCACTCAATATAAAAGGCAAATGAGGCCTTGTACCTAAAATACATGTGCTGTCTGCTGTGAATTGCTTGATTCACTGTGAAAGAGTCTCCCTTTTGTTCTCAAAAATGTATCTTCTTAAAATTCTGCTCTCCCTTTTCCCTCCCTGCAGCTGCAAATGCTTCTATGCTCCCCGTATCAACTCCGTCCCTGAGGTTATCGCAGATTAGAAGGCAAAAAAAACACACTTGTGATGACATGTTTTCAGAGCTCATGAAATCCTCCCGCACTGATAGGGCACAGCTGAATGCATGGAGGCATTCGGTGGCAGAGGCCAGGAAAGCATACAGTAAGCATGATCGTAACATGCAGGAGGAGATGCTGAGGCTAATGGGGGAGCAAACAGACATGATGAGGCATCTGGTGGAGCTGCAGGAAAGACAACTAGAGTACAGACCATTGCTGCAGACATTGTGTAACCACCTCTCTTCCTTGCCAAGTTCCATATCCTCCTCACCCAGATGCCCAAGAACATGGGGGGAGGCTCTGGGCACCCTGCCACTCAACTCCAGAGGATAGCCCAAGCAACAGAAGGCTGCCATTCAAACAGCTTTGATTTGTAGTGTGGCTATAATAAGCATTGTGGTCTTCCCTCCTCCCATCGTTCCCTCCTCCCCCACCCTATTATCAAACCCTTTGTACACCCAGGCTTCCTTTTGCTAGTCAGCATTGTTAGTGATCTCAAGCATTTTTTAATAAATAAAGAATGAATGGATTCAGAACAATACGGACTTTATTTCCTGTGCCAGCTGTGGTCGAAGGAGGGAGATGGATTGGCTTACAGGGAAGTACAGTCACCAAAGGGGGAGAGTTTGCATCAAGGACAAACACACACACCTGTCACACTGTAGCTGGGTCAATCATGAAACTGTTTTTCAAAGTCTCTCTGATGTGCAGCGCACCTTGGTGTGCTCTTCTAATCGCCCTGGTGTCTGGCTGTTCAAAATTGGCCACCAGGCAATCTGTCTCAACCTCCCACCCCACCATAAACGTCTCCCCCTAACTCTCACAGATATTATGGAGCACCCAGCAAGCAGCAATATCAATGAGAATATTGCTTTTGCTGCCCATTGGAATTCTGGGTTAAGCTCCCAATGCCTGATGGGGCAAAAACATTGTCACAAGTGTTTCTGGGTACATGTCATCAGTCTCCTCCCTCCCTCCTTAAAAGCAACGGCAAACAATCATCTTTAAAATGGTCTTCAATTTGGGCCATATCCTTCACTGGTGTCATGTGGCATATCTGCACCTTCATATTGTTTTTCATCAGAGATTGAGTCAACAGGAGAAAAGCACAGTTTCTCTCTATGAAAGTGTACATCAATCTATCAGATATGTTCCAGGAAGTGAAATGAGAGATGTGTCTGTTAAGCAAATAGATATGAAAACAGTGGAGAATGTCCTAAAGAAAAAATGCTCATTGCTGGAATTGCAGTCATTGTAGTTACTATAGGTTGGTCTTTGAGTAGACTCATAGACTCATAGACTCATAGACATTAAGGTCAGAAGGGACCATTATGATCATCTGGTCTGACCCCCTGCATGCTGCAGGCCGCAAGACCCTTCCCTGTACTCTACCGTTGAAGTCCCCAGTCCTGTGTTTTAGTGACTTCAATCGGCTGAGACCCTCCTGCTAGTGATCCCTGCCCCATGCTGCGGAGGAAGGCGAAAAACCTCCAGAGGCTCGGCCAATCTACCCTGGAGGAAAATTCCTTCCCGACCCCAAATATGGCGATCAGTAATACCCCGAGCATATAGGCAAGAGTCTCTAGCCTGACCCTTGTTGGCCATTATGTTGTTCATGTACCATTGCTTGGTTTTCCTTGACTACTATGTTTTATCATTAAACCATTCCCTCCATAAACTTATCCAACTTAATCTTAAAACCAGACAGGTCTGTCTGTAGATTGATTAAAGTTCCATCTATCATCATGTTTTTCAGGATGGCCATAAGGGTGTGTTGTATCATTTACTTTTTAAGGAATATTTATTTTCTTACATCTTGAGGCAAAAGTAAATTGAGACATGACACAGTGAATGGTATTTCCTTAACGTACAAACATTTGTTTTCTTGTGTATAAATAATGAATCCTTGAAAGATGGAGATGGATTTTTTCCTATCTCCACACAGACGTGTCAGCTGGCCCATGAGCACTAGGCTGCTGGAATGTAGGTCAATTTTCCTAAACAGCAATGGAACCATACCAGAATCTCATATCTAAATATTCCCAAATAAATCAACATTGACTAACATTAACATTTGGGGGCTTAACGTTAGGAACCAGAATTAATGTTTAGCCCAACTCAAGACATAAACAGATCCATTTTATCAGCTGTAACAACTACATAGGCTAGTGGATTAGAACTCATAAGACCTGTGACCTAGTCTTGGCTGGGCGACTAATCAACTGTTCAACTTTGGGCAAGTCTCTTTGTTTTTCTGTGACTCTGTTTTGTGTGGAATTCTTTGGCCTGTGTGTTAAGGTGTCTTCCCCACTTTGAACTTTAGAGTACAGATATGGGGACCTGCATGTGAACCTCTAAACTGAATTACCAGCCTAGATCTGGTTTTGCTGCCACCACTCCCAAATACTAACTCCCTTCCCTGGGTAGCCTTGAGAGACTTCTCCACTAATTTCCTAGTGAACACCGATACAAACCCTTGGATCTTAAAACAAGGAGAAATTAACTATTCCCCTTCCTTTCCCAAACCAATTCCTAGTGAGTCCAGATCCAATCCCCTTGGATCCTAAAACAAGGAAAAACCAATCAGGTTCTTAAAAGGAAGGCTTTTAATTAAAGAAAGAAAGGTAAAAAAATCATCTCTGTAAAATCAGGATGGAAAATAACTTGACAGGGTAATCAGATTCAAAGAGCGCAGAGGAACCCCCTCTAGCCTTAAGTTCAAAGTTACAGCAAACAGAGGTAAACCCTCTAGCAAAAGGAACATTTACAAGTTGAGAAAACAAAGATAAACCTAATACGCCTTGCCTGACTGTTACTTACAAGTTTGAAATATGAGAGACTTGTTCAGAAGATTTGGAGAGCATGGATTGATGTCTGGTCCCTCTTAGTCCCAAGAGCGAACAACCCCCAAAACAAAGAGCACAAACAAAAGCCTTCCCCCCACCAAGATTTGAAAGTATCTTCTCCCCTTATTGGTCCTTTGGGTCAGGTGTCAGCCAGGTTACCTGAGCTTCTTAACCCTTTACAGGTAAAAGGATTTTGGTGTCTCTGGCCAGTATTGTACCCAGGAGGGCTGTTACCCTTTCCTTTATAGTTATGACACTGTGTTATACAGGAGATCAGACAAAAATGGTCCCTTCTGTCCTTAAAATCTATGAATCCTCCCCACTGGTGGCAAGATCATCCAAAGGCAGCATTCCATGGCCCCACCCGTCATCTGCAATGAGGGTGAAGTAGTTTCAAGCACCCTCCATTGCCCAAGTCCTCTCAGAGTGGTATTAAGTTACCCAGAGTGAGCCTCTCATAGCCCAACTCTCCTTCCCTATACTAACAGCAGAGAGTTGACTTCTGATGGCCCATATTAGACTGACTCCCAACCATGGGAAATGAAGGCACCTTGAGCAGCCTCTATTTTCTCAATCTCAGAAAGGGAGAAGCAGTTCTGAGGAGAGCCTTAATGACCCTCAGCACAACTCCTATTTTAATTTGGGATAGGGTTGTGTGCTGAATGAGCTTTGCTCTTGTGCATACTCAACAACAGGAAGTGTGTGCACTTAGGGCAGTGGAATGAAATATACACTCATTCAAATTGGGGCAGTAGATTACTTGGGATTTTAAAAACAACACAAACATCAGCTGCATAGCATTAGACCATATCAGAATGTATCCCCTACCCATATCATATGGAAGAATAAACAATGCAAAAAACAAGTTTGAAGGAAGCTGACAGCTGGAAACTTCAGAGACCAGGGAACATTCTAAGACAGCGGTTGGCAACCTGCGGCCCACGGGCCCCATGCAGTCCATCAGGATAATCTGATTGCGGGCCACGAGACATTTTGCTGACATTGACCATAGGAAGGCACGGCCCCCTGCAGCTCCCAGTGGCTGCGGTTCACCATTCCCAGCCAACAGGGGCTGCAGGAAGCGGCGGCCAGACTGTGTGTGACTTGGCCAGAGGGCTGAATCAGTGAAGACCTACCACAAACAGAGAGAGAGTGCAGGCACACGCACTGAGACGGGGTGCTCAGGAGAGGTGAGTGCACCTCATTACAGACCCCAAAGGAGGGAAACAAGGAAAATAGTACTAAGAGAAGCTTAAAACCATTTATTTTTCTGGTCCTAATTTTAACAGTTTAATAATGCACATTTCCAAAACCATAGGAATCAAAGTGTAACTTGCAATGAAAGAAAACAAGAAACACACATAGTGGCCAACATGCCAAGAATTCTGCCAGGGACAGTTTTGCAAGTAAGCAGAGAGCCACCATGCTCCCGGGGCTGGGATGTCACTGAATGGCCTTGTGTTCATCCTGGTGAACTTGATATAATTTTCCTCTTAGAATGGTCAGACAAAAAAATCCCCCCAAATGTAAACACTCCTCCAGTGGCCTCCAGACTTCTGTCTTATTTGAAAATAAACCCATGGAAAAAGTTGCTTTCCTTCTGCTCTGGGAACTCTTTGATTTTTGTCTTTTAATCTTAAAGATTCAGTCCTGCTCCATTAACGCAAATAGGAGGAAAAAAATAATCATAATCTAGTAGGCATTAATTTCAAAAGCAACTTTTTGGACACACATAACTTAACACATCTCAGGAGTTTCAAATGCATTCCCTGAAATGCTAGCTTGTGTTTTCTTTGAGATTAAGACCTGTGCATTAAATTAGTTAAATTACTGAAACCTACATATGCTATAGCTGCATATAAAGTATCCGTGATTGCAATATGTTCCCACAACATCAACAATTACAAATTCACATAGTATGAGTGGAATTGTTTCCCTTTTCTAAATAGTTATGGAAATTCTCAACCAACAAAAGCACTTCTTTATCCTGTCACATACTGAAACACAGCATCAGAGTGTAATGGACAAATTCAAGTGTCCTGGACAGGTGCAAGACGTTTTTGTCCTAGGCAAGGTTCAATCTCTCTCTCTCCCTCCCCTCCCCCCTCTCCCCCCCGCACCCCCACCTCCACCTCCGCAGAATATGGTTAATATTCTCTTAAAGATTGATTAAATATATACATTGGGTATTGAATTGCACCAGGGATGATTTTGCCCATTTTTTTTAATTACAGCGTTACCTCATCAGACTTTGGTGCCACAAGGACTCCTTGTTGTTTTTGCTGAGACTTTTTACTGTGCTCTTCTGTTCTTTTTTCCCCCTTTATTAGGGTTCTGTAAAAAAGCTTTTTGGTTTATTGTTAAATTTCTTTATTTTTTTTTATCTTAATAGTAGATCTCTGAAAATGTGTTTGAGGTTTTTGCCTTGGCTTGTAGCACAGCAGTTATATTTATGGGTGTACCATTGGTTTGCTGTAGTTGAAGTGATTTTCTTCTTTTACTTGTTACATTTTTGGCTGGACTTGATATACTTCATGGGTTTCTCTGCTATATTGGCTTGCATATCTGGCATAGATGATAGTTTGCCTCTCTGGTGATATCCTATCAGAGACCCAAACAGTAATATTTTCTTTAATGTTGGGATATTTTTTTTTTAAATGAGCTGGAAACATTTATTAATTTACCAGAAATGAAAGCTTGTAATGAATCCCTGTGGAATTCGTTAATCATATCTTTGCTATTTTATAATTGTACCTTCAAGTGGAATGTGTTTATATTTGTTGAGAGAAAAGTTCTCTTGTTTTGCATTTCAACATTGTGCAGGAATTTTCAGTGCAAAGGGTTGCTCATCATTTTTTCAGGAGTACAAAAAGTACTAGGGGCAGGGGATGAGAGGGGAGGGCTGAGAAGTACACTTACAGTCTGAAAAAGATGGAAAAATAGCTCCTCTTTGCCATAAAAACATAATCTTCTGGCAGACTAATTTATACATTTTGATGGGGAGATGGTTTGCAATACAACGAATGAAAATTAGATGTGTTTTCATTACGCCAGGATTTATTCAAAGTGTGTCAGTGCTATTGAAGCTATCACATAATAAAGTACCCTCTTCTAGGTTGCTTTCAGGTAAACTAACTAGCCTTCAAGGTTTTTCTCTCTTCAAAAATTAGTAGAAGTCTCATCCAAATATTAAGACTGTTTTGAGATACCTAGCATCCTTAGTATATATCTATGGTGTGATACGTTGTTGTTGTTGTTTTATGTATATACCATTTTGTAGTAGAGGACAATAAATGAACCAACACTGGCATCATACATTTTTGTTTTTGGTTCCAGACTGGATCCAAAATCAGCAGGGTCCTGTTTTTCAGTTCTGTTTTGAATGATCCCAGAATCTCAGGGCTACATCTGTCCTCATGAAATTTCAGTCCCACATGACAGATATCTCTCAATAAATCGGCCCCCAAGATTTCCAAGCTGTCAAACCTGAACCCAGATCCCAGTTGTTAGTTTGCCTCAATCTGGATGTGTATCTGAATACTATTCAATTTGCTTAGACCTATCAGTGAGTTCAGCTCTGCAGTGTGTAACAAGACTCTCAGTTGCGTCTAAATTAGCTTTTTTATTACACGGTGGAAAGAGGAAATGGTGTCTAAGACCCTTAAGTAGGGCCCACACCACCAAGTATGGTGATATGTTCTCAGCTTATAGCAAAAATTCTCTGAACTCTGGGTCTGCACAGACCATGGACAACAGCTGTGAGTGGGGTGCAAAGAAGGGGCAGGCACGTGAAAGGGACTTTTGGTTGCTGGACTTAAGAACCTGAGGGAAAAGGACACTGCCCAACCTACTTGGGGGTGGGTCTTTTGTTCATGGTTTATATTTGTGAATCCTGTTTGTGGCATTTTCCCAAATTAATGTTGGATTACTTCCCTCTTTTATTAAAAGTTCTTTGCTACACTCTGTGCTTGTGAGAGGGGAAGTATTGCCTCTTAGACGTGCCCAGGGGGTAGTATGTAATTGTCCCAGGTCACTGGGTGGGGGCTTGATCTGGTTTTCTGTTTTATTGTTGAAAAGGAACCCCTAGATACTGAACCTGGCCTCCGTTGCTGCCAATGCTGACTGGCAGAAGGGTTACATATAAATACACCAGACGGCTAAATATCATGGCGAAAGAGAAGTTATTTATATTAAGGGCCAATGTTGGCACAGGTACAAAAGGATATAAACTGGCCATCAACAAGTTTAGGCTTGAAATTTGATGAAGGTTTCTAACCATCAGAGGAGTAAAAGGAGCCAACCCTGAAAGCCTTATGGTCAAGATGTAAAACACCTTTTAATAAAGCCTCACCCCTGTATTGATGCTCATAAAAAAGCTAAAATAAATAAAATCAGCAAGAACAAAGTCACTCTCTGCCCCTGAGGACCAGACAAAGAGGATGTCCCTCGATTTTGTACAGCAGCTGGTCAGATAGCCATCTGGAGGCCTACATCAAAGATGATGTCCTCCTTTTCTCCCTCACATATTATTATTTTTCAATGATTGAATAGATTTTTTTTTAAAGATCAGAAAGAGCCTTTATGATCCTCTAGTCTGAGCTGTATAACACAGGCCATAGGATTTCCCCAAAGATTCCTGCTTCTAGCTAGACACTTGTGTTTATTCTTTTATTTATTTATTTGCATAATTGTAGTGCCTGGGAGCCCCAGACATAGACCAAGGCCCCATTGCATTAGGCACTATACCAATAAAACAAAATCTGAGTCCATTCACCAAAGAGCGAAGTGTTTGAGCTAGACAACCATATCTTTTAAGTAATTAGCAATTTTTATACGTAGTTCAGATGCATGGTGGAGGTTGGAGGAAGACATAGCTTTTAGCACATCTGGCAGAAATGTCTGAAGATGGCAGAATACAATGGTGATGGAAGACTGTATAAGTACCTAGAGAGAGAGAGCGAATGAAATTTGGACTGCCCCTATATCCTGATGGCAGCAAGATGAGAAAAAGGCCTGAATTTTTCAGCTGGTAGGCTCTTTTCATAGCATAGTCTAAAAGTATCAGCAAAAGGTCTCGGGGCTATTTGGCTTCTGTAAGTTCAAAAATGAAATCTAAGATAAACCAGAATTCTGCCACCATCTGACATTCTTGCCAGCTGTGCAAAAACGTACGTTTTCTTCCACACTCCTTCCAACAAGCATTAGAACTACTTAAAATAATAGGAATGATGTACCATTAGAACACGATAGTGTAGTGATTTTCTTTGATAGAGACATGTTTAGAAGGATACATTTATTATTGAAAATAATTTAAAGCACCCAAATGACTTCCAGATGGTCTGGTTTCCCTTCTTAGATTATGAACTAAAAAGTAAGGAATCAGTCAGGATACTTGATGAACGCGACTGCTTCTCTTTGTAACAAGTACTTTCCCCTCCTCTCAATAGGTTCCATGGTTGCTTGTGAATTTATTTTGCTTTCCTTCCTTCCTACCTCATTCATACATATATTCATTGTACTATAGTTGCTCCATTGGATTCCCTCTCCCATGTTACTATTTTATTTTTTCATTTCTGAAAATAATTAAACATGTGAAGTAAGAAAATAACAGACAAAGAAAATCATGGCAATCCCTATGCTGAGGAAGGAACAAAAGAAGATAGGAAATTCTGAATAATATTATTTATATCTTACATTATACAAATGTGAGTTCAGTAAGGCACAACTCAGCATGGTGGGGAGAGATAGAGAGCAGTTGCTATTGTATTCTAACACCCTTATAGAAATGTACTTGCTGCATGAGTGCTATCTACTGAACTTACATTTCTGTAAGGGTGTTAGAATATAATAGCACACCATTTCCTGCTCATTCTGTTGTCTCCTCCACTCCCCCCCAGATGGGGGCTGAAAGTTGTGTGTGGAGGAGGAGGTGGGATGGGACATGTTGTTTCCCTGTTGTCCCAGCTGAAAGTTGGGGAAGTATGGCTCTCTGCTGCCCCCCATCCCTTCCTAAAATGACACCCATGATGAGAATGCTCATATCCAATGTTTTTAAGCTGGTCTATTATATAAAGAAGGGTCAGCTATGAAATTTAGATTTAGAACTGGGTATGAATTCTCATGCTGCCCAAAAGATGGAAGGTATCTGGGCGTTTGCTTCATGCCCAAGAGAACATATATTAAAATAAGTGGCTACAATACTTTTATAAAATAAAATTTTTGTCTTGAGAAGAAATCTGGTTACTGTCCATTAACATGGGTTAAGCTCCTGGCCTAAGCAATCTTGCCATTCCTATCCCAAGCAGACATCTAGCTGCCCAATACAGTTACAGTTCTGCTGGCATACATGATGAAAAGTAATTCCTAATCTATTAGGATTCAATTCTATCTGCCCACTATTGATGGGTGCTCAGCACCATGAACTTCCACTAACTTCAATCCCTTTTCTGCTATAGAGTCCCACAGTACTAAATGATTCTTTTTTAAATCCAGTAATCCACCATTTTCAATAGATTACTTTTCAAATGCAATTTTAACAGTCCTGCACATGTTTAGACCTATGTAACTGTGGGTTCCTATAACGGCTGGTGTCCCCTGGCCTGTTGTTCACCTCAGATATGTAGAGGAGATCTCATATGGGCAGGACAGGTAATTTCACAGACTCAGTCCTAATTGTCATACAGGATTCTGCAAGGTAAGCAGAGTCTAGGAAAAAATACAGAGCCATCACTGTTCTCTTTTTAAAACAATATTGTAACATTGTCTCTAGAAAACCCACCTTTCCTGTTCCAAGCCTTACCCCTGGCCATTTGATTTAGACAGAGCTTGTTGAGTTTCAAAGACCTTGCAAGCAGTACATATTTCATCTACGGTATATTTTCAAAATGTGAAAAATATATAGGTAGCAAACCAGAATTAGCTCTTGGAACTAATTGCAGAGTCAATTGAAAGTCCTTTTTAGGCTGGATGATTCATAAATTTGTTTATTGTTTGTTCTCTCGATGAACAACTGGTGAAATGCTTACTGCTAATAATAACTAGATACAGTCTGTCAAAAAAGAGGTGTTTCTTGGGAAGAATATCTGCATCATGCAATGAGAGAAGGTAATTTTCCATGACATAGAACAATTTTCTTCTACTTACCATTCCTCTTCTCTTTACTTAACACTTCATTTGATCAGATGTCCTAGATAATGGAAAACGTTTTCTGTAAGTAATTAGAAAATGCAGATCTGATTCTTTGCCATATTGCTCCTTAAAAGATTCTCTTGATGTTATCGCCCTTCATTGAAATGAATCTTTTGGTGCTTTACACATGCTGTTAAACACCATAAAATGTAGATGCTATATGGGAATCACTTTGGCCATCACCACAGTACAGCCACTGCTGAGGTGGAAGACGGCAAATGTTTAACATGCCTCGAGGACAGAGCAATGAACTGGGATTCAGGAGAACTAGGTTTTATTCCTGGCTCTGCTAGTAGGCTGCAGGATGATCTTAGAAAAGTTATTTCAACATTCTGTGCCTCTGTTTCCCCATGTGTAAAATGGGGGATGATGATTCTACCTGCCTTTGTAAAGTACTTTCAGGTATACTGATAAGTGCAGTATAAGAGCTATTATTTGTTAACAGCTCACAACAATGCTATCCAACAGTTTAAAATAGGAATTGAAGACTGCTGTCTTATCTAACTGAAAAAGGGTGGGGAGTTTTCATAGATTATAATTACCTGTGTTGGAAATCAGAGGGGACACTGGATTAGCAATCCTATTAGTAAAATTTACCACTGATTTTTTAATGCTAGCAAGTAGTCGGGGTCTCATATGGCTCACCCAAAAGACAGCATACATGAGAAGCACCGCTCCCCTACCAGTATTCTGAGGTATTGGTTCGGAATTGAATAAGAGGGGGTAGTGCTAGTGCTACAAACCAAGTGCCTATGAACATATGCAAAGCATTGAAAACCCATGTGGAGAACCTTAGGGTATGTGTTGTGTCTCTGTTGTGTTAGGTCTGAGGGAGGTGGATATGGGTAGAAGTGAGATCCAGGTTTGAAACCTAAGAACTCTGTGAAAGCCCATTGGGTTGCTAAGAGCCACCCTGGAATGTTTATTTGAAAATCAGCAGCGGGAGGAAGACCCTTGGGGGAGGGCATCTGGAGACTTGCCAGTTGGAGTTGGTTTGGCCGGGATTGACTGAAGTTGCTAAAAAAGGTCTCTCCAGAGACTGATCCATCAGGGGTGATAGAAGCCTGGACTGCAGAAAGGGTGGCGTGAGACCAGATAGGAGAACATCAGACTCTGGGACTTATGGAAAGGAAGCCTGAACTGGGGCAGGAAATAAGATTGTCTGAGGCTTGAAAAGGACAGTGATCAGATGATTGGTAATGGGGTTCAGTCATAGCTTTTAATTTTCAAAAATAAATTACAAGTTAGTTAATTCAACTCAGAATGGAGCTGTGATAAATAGGGACTTCTGGAGCATCCGTCAAAATCACTTACCAACTGATCAGAGGACACCCACTCCTGGGGCCAGGTTCATTTTAACAAGGGAGCAGAGAAAGGGGTGCCCTGAGGTAAAATTTCCAAGTACAAATCTCGGTGGTAGTAGCAAGTAACGAAGACTGAGTTGCAAGAAACCTGGGGTCAAGACAACCAGTAATAAAACTTTATTTTACGCACAAGAAAAAATACTCCGCACTCTAGAGGCAGTTATTTGCCCATTTCACAAATCAGTACATTCATATGCCAAAAATAAAAATAATACTATAAGTAATTGTGCAGTCAATAGCTTCTTTTAAATTTCCGAGAGTCTTGCACACTCAGTAACGCACGGGATCACATCAGTTGACATGACATAATGTACTGTAACAGGACAGATGTATTTAATTTCGCCACTTATCCTGTGGGTGGCTTCGGAGCAAGTATATTCCCAGCCCTTTAAAAATTCTTATCCTGCAGAAACCGAGTGTATATTTTTATACAGAAACATTTTTACAGTTCTCCTACAGAACTCACCCTGCAGGGCAAGGAATTTCCTACAGGACAGGGAATTTTAAAGGGGCAGGTCTGTAAATTAGCATAATGCTTAGAAGATGTGAAAAGATACCAATGCTGCCCATTGTTTGGGGGATAAGATTGGCTGGTTGTGTAGCACACCACTCCTAATGCTTTTTAGAAAGTTGCTGTTACAAAGTAAATGGGCAGATCTCTATGTCCAGACAGTACATTCTTGATAGTAAAATACCATATCGTTCCATAGTTTGACATTCTGCTTTGTTCTCTTTTACCTGTTTTAGCAACAGAACCAGCTCCCTTGGTTAAACAGGGTCAGGACTATAAGTTACACAGATGAATGCTGGAATGTAATTTTCAGCAACAACATCTGGCTATTGAAGACTCCACCAACAGCTGCATTGGTGGCTCTGGAACTGCTTCTAGGGCTATCTTGGGGTCAAACTGCTGTAGGGCTGGCTGGAGCCATCCTTTTTTTTTTATTTCCCCACCAATGCTATTTTCTTTTTCCATCAGGATTCTTTGAGTCTGGATGCTATCAAGTTTTCAGCCTTTCCTCAAACTCACAAGAAACAAACTCATCATGTTATGCTACCAACTAGTGTAAGGATTCTCTCCGACTACTTCTTTAAAATGCAAAAATAAAGGCTCCTCTGTCTAGATTGTAACTTCACAGTCAAGTACAGCTTATTGCCATTGCTTCACCCTAGGAACAGATCAAAAGGATGAATGAGAACTCATCTGAGAATCACAATTCTTCTCCTGCTTCCTACGTGCCCTGGCAAGGTATAAGTTATTTCACTTCATTTAGAGGAGAGACTTATCCTTCCTGTGCACCTAGCCAGCTACTCTAGTCAGCAGGATGGGAGCAGGGGTGGGCAGAGTCAGATCCCCTCTCACTCTCTATCCCTCCCAGTTCACTTGCATTTGGCCACGACAGAGTGTATAAAGTGTATTGCCCTCATTCTCCTCACCACAACCAGTCAAAATATTGGGGGCGGGGATCATACTTACCCCACTGGGCACTTCAGTAATGGCTCTGACAATCAAGCTGTAGTGTGCGCTGTATGAAACTAATCATTTTAAGTGGTTTCATTGGAAACCCAGGTGAAACTCACTAGTTTCAGCTGAAGTTGACTTTAAGGGTATAGCTACACTGTGATTAAAAACAACCTGCGGCACTGAGTCTCAGAGCCCACGTCTGCCACTCTGCAGGGTAGGCCCAAATGAACTGAAACATTCAGGGTATGTGTACACAGTGATAAAAACCTGTCGCATGGCTGTGGCTGGCACAGCTAACTCAGACTCATGGGGGCTCGGGCTGTGAGGCTAAAAACTGCCTCACAGTTTCAGGCTTGGGATGGTGCCTGGGCTCTGAGACTCTGCAAGGGGAGTGAACCTCAGAGCCCGGGCTCCAGCCTGAGCCTGAACGTCTACACTGCAATTATATAGCCCCATAGCCTGGGCCCCAGGAGCCTGAGTCAGCTGACCCAGGTCAGCCCAGGGCTGCCCAGAGGATTCAGGGGGCCTGGGGCAAAGCAATTTTGGGGGCCCCTCCCATAAAAAAAAGTTGGGGCCCCCAGCAGGGCCCGGGGCCTGGGGCAAATTGCCCCACTTACCCCTCCCCCCCCCCCGGCGGCCCTGGGTCAGCCACAGCCATACTGTGGGTCTTTTATTGCAGTGTAGATGCACCCGGAATGTTTCAGTTCATTTGGGTCTACCCTGTAGCATGGCAGACAAAAAAAACCTGAATTTTACGGTTTTAGCCACAAGCAATAAAGTGAGCATAGGATCCCCAAAGCATGTGTCTCTTCTGGCAGTCTCCCTTCTGGAAGGGGACTTGGGTCCTCCTTCACCAGCTCCACTCTCAAATGGGTATTGGGCCATAAATTGCTGTCGACAGAGATCCAAACCCCATCCCAAACAGTCACTTCTCTCACTTGTCTTTAAAGTGAAAGCCCTGGTCAGTAGGAAGCTTGAGAAATTGTCCTTTAAAATGGCTGCCCTCTTCTGACAATTGGCTTTTCTTTATGTCAAAGTCAGCCAGGCAAGAGATTTCACTTCTTTGCTGTTGTTGTGCTTATGGCTGCATTTCACAGTTTAGTTCCTGTGAGATCATCATCTACAGTCAAACGTGCACATTCCCATTCCATCCTGTTTCTGGAGAAATGCAAATTGAACTGATAGCTACCAAGTAAGGCTCATCCCTGGAGGAGGAAAGACTCTTTGTTTAGAATGTAGGGGGATTTCTTTTTAAAGGATGTTCCGAAACTTAGGCTGCTTTTTTCCGGTTGGCTGTAAAATGTAATTAGTGATTAGGCTGTTTTGCAAAAGTCAGATTACATACTTCACTAGGAAATTGTCTTTCGTGCGTATGGTGGTTTTGCAAACCTGTACTCTGCCATTAATGCTGGAAATGTTATCACTCAGCCCTCAGGGGGTTGCCGTGTTCACAAAGGACTTAATCTAACTCTCACTGAAGATGAAAACTCTGGGCTAATTAGAGTAGTCTTCCCCAGCATAATAAGATGTGTCCTTCTTGAATGTGCACTGTGCTTTCTTAGGTGCTCAGAGGGCTAATTGTAATATTCTCAAGATGAAGCACAAACTAAAGATGCTTTGTCATTGACTTTAATAAGACCAGGATTTCACCTAAAGGGTATAAATTAAAAAATGCAACATATCTTTACCTGGCCCCAATTACTTTTTTCTCTTAGGGTATGTCTACACTGGCGAGTTACAGCACTGGCAGTTACTGCACCGCTCAGAGAGCACTGAAGGAAAACGGCTGTTGTGTGTTCACACTGTCAGCTGCCTGAGCAATAGCGTGTTCACACTTGCAGTGGTATTCGGAGTGGTGCACTCTGGGCAGCTATCCCACAGAGCATCTCTATCTCTTTTGCTGCTAAGAGTTGGGGGAAGGCAGAAGGGGTTGAGGGGCTTCCTGGGTCCTGTCCCAATGCCCCATGATGCATTGCTTCGCATGCCAGCAATTCCTGTGCTTCTGTCTGCATTTGGCGCCATCTTTCAGTGGTTTGTGTACTATATGCTCTGCCTCTTCAGTCTACAGGAATGGATCCCACACTGTTGACCAATATGCTGCTCGCTCTCATTAACACGTCACAAGTGGCAGTGGAGTTATTCCTTAAACTACAAAGGCAAGAGGAGTTCAACATTGATCTCATCACACGTAGTAGCTACGACACGAGATTGCTTGTGGCATTCACGGAGGTGCTGACCACAGTGGAACGCTGCTTCTGGGCTCGGGAAACAAGCACCGAGTGGTGGGAACACATCATCATGCACATCTGGGATGATGAGCAGTGGCTGCAGAACTTTCGAATGAGGAAAGCCACATTCATGGGACTGTGTGATGAGCTTGCCCCCTCCCTGCAGTGCAAGGACACAAGAATGAGTTGCCATGCAGTTGGAGAAGTGCATGGCGATTGCACTGTGGAAGCTGGCTACTGCTACAGACTGCTACTGATCGGTCGCTAACCAGTTCAGAGTGGGAACATGAACTGTTGGACTTGTGTTGACGGAAGTGTGCAAAGCCATTAATCACATCCTGCTTCATGACTCTGGGCAACATGTGTGACATTGTGGATGACTTTGCACAAATGGGCTTCCCTAACTGTGGAGGGGCGATAGATGGCACGCACATTCCAATTCTGGCACCAGACCACCTAGCCACCAAGTACATTAATCAGAAGGGGTATTTCTCTATGGTTCTCCAGGTGCTTGTGGATCACCGTGGGCGTTTAACGGACATTAATGCAGGCTGGTCCAGAAAGGTACATGACGCACGCATCTTTCAGAACCCTGGCCTGTTCAGGATGCTGCAAGCAGGGACTTTCTTCCCGGACCAGAAGATGACCCTAGGGGAAGTCGAAATGCCCATTGTGATCCTGGGAGACCCTGCCTGCCCCTTAATGTTGTGGCTTATGAAGCCATACACAGGGCACCTTGACAGCAGCAAGGAGCGGTTCAACAACAAGCTGAGCAAGTGCAGAATGACTGTTGAGTGTGCTTTTGGCCATTTAAAGGCCCGCTGGCAATGCCTATATGGGAAGTTGGACCTGGCCGATGACAATATTCCTATGCTTATAGCCGCATGCTGTACACTCCATAATATTTGTGAAGGGAAGGGTGAAAGCTTCACTCAGGGCTGGACCGCTGAGGCTCAGCGCTTGGAGGCTGAATTTAAAGAGCCAGAGACCAGGGCTATTAGAGGGGCCCAGCGTGGGGCCATAAGAATCAGGGATGCCTTGAGGCAGCAATTTGAAGCTGAAAGCCACTAATATTTGTTGCTATGTCCGGGAGTGCAGTGCTTGTAATGCTAGGAGGTGATTGTGATTGGTGCAGATGCACTATGAAGGTTTGAGAAAATTGCCTGTTGTTTTGCAGGGCTCTGTTTGCTTTCAATTAATGGAATAAAGATTGCTTTCAAACCAAAACAATTCTTTTATTAAAAAACAACAACTGGAGGAGAGAGATAAACAAAAAAACACATCAGCACTGATTGGGATGGGGGAAGGGAGGGTCCCAGGAGGAGATGGGGTCCTGGGACAATTAAAGATTTGTGTATGTCCAGGGATCATATCTAACCTTCTCCTTTGGAGTTCAGTGCAGCGGGTACTGTACTTCAGCAGGGCTAAACTGCAGAGGGAAAGGTGTTGAGTGCAGTGGGTAGTGGGAGTCGGCAGGGCTGGACTGTGATGGGTCAGGAGTGGAATGCAGCAGGTACAGACTGGAGCCAGGAGGTTGATAAGAGTGTGTTGACGGTGTCTGGGGGGTTCATGGGAAAGAGTTTTGTGACAGCGGCTGCAGGGAAGGGCAGGCGCGGAGCTGCTCAGTTTGCAGTGCTAGTAGCGCCTGGAGTGTGTCCACTTGGTGCTCCATAATGTTTAAGAGCCACTCCGTGGCTTTGTTCTGGTGTACTGCGTTCTCCTTTCGGTCCCTCTTCTTGCTGTCCGCCACTCCTTCAATTCTTGTTTTTCGGCCACAGAGTGCATCATGACTTCACGCAGAAAGTCCTCTTTAGTTCTTCGTGGCCACTTTCTAATTTTGCGTAGCCGTTCAGCCGGCGATACCAAAGAGGGAGCCTGAGCTCCCAAGGTCATATCTCCGAAGCCAAAATGCAATATTTTACAAAAGCAGTGTTGTTTGCAACACACAGACCACTAATTCAGTGATTCAAAACACAGCCACTATTCACATACCTGTCACTAACTGGCTGAACCTAGGCAAGCACACATGAGCCACAAGACCCCCAAAATGGTGAATAACCGCAGGGGTGGGGGAAATCAGTGTTCCAGGACTGTACTGTACACTGGGCATGTGGCTCTTGGGAAGAGCCAGCACTGTAGGAGGGGCCTTATAATCATTCCTGTCCCCACATTTTCCACACGCTGTGTTCATTATGGAAGATATCTCGCTTCTGAGGGTGAGCAGGGAATCAAGGGATGGTCTTCTCCAAGGCTGCGGCTTCCGCCCTGGCCCTTATGCAGCTCGCCTGTGTGCAGCAATGGTTCCTTCCCTCCCATGACGGCAGAGTGGCGTGGGAAAGTTACCCTTAATGGAGCAAAAAAAAAAAGCAGCTCTGCCAAAGAACCTGCGGCAGCGGTTTGCCCAGTATCATGGGCAGTATTGTGGGCAGTTTCGTGGAGATCTCCGAGGCAGATTCCCGTGACGTGAGGGAGTCAATCAACACCCTGTTCCACTGCTCAGACTAGGCATGTGGTGGTAGGCGAATCATACAGACACAAGCATGCTTTCTGCAAGCTCCTGCTCCCAACAACTCACTTCAGTGATTCCCAAAATCAAAGCCACTTACCAGGGGCCTCCTCTCCTGTTTGCACTTCGCCAAGCTCTGACAGCTATGACTGGCTAGACTCCTCTGGGGTAGAGAAGAGCTCCTGGCTGCATGCATCTCTGACCTCCAAGTCATCCTCTGCCTCTGGGTCCCCTCCACATCCTCATCCAAGATTTCCTCCTTCTGGCTCGGTCCACTCTCGACTGGCACGTGAGCCACTGAAGTATCCAGCGGGTCCTTTGCAATGGAGGTGGGGTCGCCACTGAGTATCGCATCCAGCTCTTTGTAGAACTGGCAGCTCGTGGGCGCAGCATTGGAGTGGCAGTTTGCCTCCTGTGCTTTGTGGTAGGCATTCCGCATCTCCTTCACTTTGACCCTGCACTGCAATGTGTCCTGGTCATGGCCTCTTTCTGTCATGCATCGTGAAATCTGTCCGTAGGTATCATAATTTCCATGGCTGGAGCGCAGCTGGGACTGGGCAGCATCCTCTCCCCAAATGCTGATGAGATCCAGCAGCTCGGCATTGCTCCAAGTGTGGATCACCTGTTGCGTGGAGCAGGCCTGGTCACCCAGATGGATGCGCTGAGACCACTGCACGCATCACCAAGCAAACAAGAAGGGGACTTTCAAAATTCCTAAGGAACTTAAGGGGTGGGGATGAGAGTTGGTCACCTGAGGGCAGGGCAGTCAAGTTCAAACCAATGACCAGAGAGGCGAGAACAGGCATTGTGGGACACCTCCCGGAGGCCAATCGCAGCGCAGTAATCGACCATGTTGTCTACACTGGCCCTGCAGCGCCGTAGCGCAGAAAGCTGTACGCCTCTCATGGGGGTAGTTTTTTTACAGCGCTGCAACTGCGCAGTTTCTGTGCACTAAGTGGGTTAGCAGTGTGTACATCTCGGGAGTTACAACGCAGAAAGCTGCTTTAGTATGCAGAAACTTGCCAGTGTAGACAAGGCCTTACTTCCTCCTGTCCCGGGACTAATGCACATTGTAAATGAAAATATAATTCTGAAGTAATAGTGATACTGAATTAACACAACTTGAATATAATCGCACCTGCATCAGTTTTACACCTACTCATGATTTCTGTACATTACATTTGAGGTACAGATCAGAATGAGGAGTGTTTCTTTCTGTGGAGCCAGATCCTGCACCATATACATCAATGGGAGAAGGCGCAGACAGTGGGAATATTTTCATTGACTTCAATGGGCTTTGGGTCAAATTCTTACTGCGGGAAGCGGTGGGGGCTGAGGGATGTGCTGGCCACCGCTTCCCGCAGCCTCCATTGGCCTGGAATGGCCAGTGGGAGCTGCGATCGGCCAAACCTGCAGACGCTGCAGGTAAATAAATTGTCCTGGCTCACCAGCGGATTTCCCTGACGGGCTGCATGGCAAAGGTTGCCAATCCCTGACGTATATATATTTTCCTGTCTCAATTCACATTAAACATTTTTATATATCTGGATGAGGGTTTGCTTGTTTTTCTTTCTTTACTTTAAATTCAGTCCTTTAAAAAATCAGGTTAAAGTTAAAAGTTCCAAATGATGATCTTTCTTTGGAAACAAAAGTAGCCATATTGTATAATTAACCTTGAGCTATTAGGGAAAAAGTGAGTGTGGCATTTCCCCCCCATTTGCAGTACTGACTCTGGGATTTGGCTTCCAATTGTATCTTGGCAAAAACACTTTGCATGTTACCATACTTGCTTTGAACTTATTTCCCATGGGAGTAGATGTTGCTCAAGAAAACAGGTGTTTCAGTACAATACCCGGAGGGCGTTATTTAAGTAAGTTTAATGTTATTTGTTTAAAGAATCCACTAAAGGTATTTGGCACTTTGTTTTGACATAGTTCAGCAGAAGATATTTATTAGGATTTAAATAAACCATGATTTCTAATTTAAAATGCCCATGACTACTACACAAATCTGTTTAGACCTGCTAAGTATCTGAAACCACTGAGGTTCTCCAATTTTCCAAGCTTCATTCTGTGTCTCAAATAAAATCTTGAACTGCATTAGTCGTTCATTACCAATATTATTTCTCTTTAGGGTCAGATTCTGATACATTTACTCGCTGTGAGTAGCATCTTATTCCTTGTGGAGTAAAGTCCTAATTCACTGTGAGTAAGGCATTCACAATCTAGCCCAAATTCTGCTGTCCATTACGCCAGTGCAGCCCCACTAAAGCTGACACTGTAATGTGATGGAATCCACACGAGAATGTGGCCTAAGAGTTTCAGAAACCCAGTGAGAGATTAGTCCCCCTTCTCCAGAATCACGAATAGGAGGGGGAAAGGCCAGGCATGGCAAAGAGAGAAAGGAAAAATGTCCCATGAGATACAAGCAATAAATATGGGAGATGCCTTTTCTTTCTAAAGGCCATATGGCTCTAATTAGATTAAAAGAATCAGAATTACATGAATTCATAAACTGGACTCTGAACAGTAGCAAATGTTCCAAGCCCACCCTGATGCCCAGATCTCTCTGAACATGAAGCAGATTCGGTGTTGTCTGGGATACTTGAGCTGAAAAGCTTTTTCAATCCTCTCTTCCTATCTAATGTGAGGTTTTGGAGATCTGTTTTTATGGTGGAAGTAAGTACAGCAGCTCTATGGGTGCTACTCTGCAAACAACCTATTTAATGCACTTTTCAGTAGGTGACACATCAAGCATATTGAAAATGTCTGGTGGTGGAATTTAGACATTTAACAGATGTTTGTTTTTTAATTTGCAAAGAAAATTATGAAAATTACTTTTGTTTGCTCTTAGGTTAACTCTACTATTACAGAGTTTAAGGCCAGAACGGAACATTAGACTACTAGGGCAGGTCTATGCTGAAACCCAGTATCTGCAAGAGAGCCTTTCAGATCCAAGGCGTTAATCTGCTACTAAAAATCTCACCTCTTCCTTTAGATTATGAATGCTCTTGTTTCTTCAACAGAGCTTAAGTAAAGATGAATTAACCCATTTTGAAGGAACACTTCCTAACCCTAGCCTCCACATCAACAAAGTTATGTGCTTGCCTAAAAGCAAAGCACTTGACTAAATAAAGTTGACAGTGCTAGTTATCTTTATGAATTTCCTGGATACTTTGTATAATAACATTAATTTTTCGGGTAGACACAGGTTCTTGGATCACAAACAACATTGGATCAGTCTGATTTCAGATGCACTGTATGTATCACTGCTTATCTTGTACAATCAGCTATTGCACAGATGTTTATAGGTTGATTTTACAAGCTATTTGACAATAAGTCAGGCTCTATGTTCTGTCTTCAATATGTATTGCGCAAATATTGCATTGTTTGCGCAAGGATGTCTGCCATCAAGGACAGTGCTAGATGGCATCACTGTGTTAGAAGCTGCAGCAAGGTGTTGCCAGCACAGAGTGCCCGAGGACAGCAACAGCGGGGTCTGTTGCCCGGTGTGCGTCACGCCAATAAACACACCAGGGTGGAGAAGCAAACAAAGTTTATTTGAGATCTCAAAGTGGTGCAAGGAGACAGGCGCGTCTCAAATCAAGCACACCAACATAAGCGGCCTTTATCTTTTATACATTTTGCAGCTAACCCTTTCCCTTCTTCCCCTGCCCTTTCTCACCCCCCTCCTCCATTCCCACCTCTCCCCCTTTCTCCCTCTGGTTACATTACACAACCTTGGCTGTGCAGCTTTTTTTCACTGTTTCTTTCTGCAAGTAATCTTGTCCCTTAGCTAGAAGCATGTAGGTTTCCCTTATCACTACTGCTTCCCAGCTGTAGCCTGTGAAGTTAGTAAAGTTTAACATGCAAGGGCTTTGATTCACTTTGGCCTAGAGCGGGGGGGGCTTCATCGACTCTCGGGTCTTCCAACCCCCCGAGTTACCTAGTGGCCTAGAGCGGGGGGGCTTCATCGACTCTCGGGTCTTCCAACCCCCCGAGTTACCTAGAGTGATGCCTAGTGACACCAACAACTCCCTCCTTTGAGAATACTCAACAAGCTTTTGGCTGAGTTTTCTCATATTCTGTGGACAAGATATGATTTAAGGCCATGGTCTTAGGATGATTGATTAAAGGGAAAAAGGAGGTGTCTTGACTTCTAAAGGTGGTACATACTTTAACCATTAAATATTTTAGGCATGAGAAGAGAGACATGTAGAAATATGATTGGCCAGAATAAGTGATTTAAGAAAAACTGAACTATTTGAGGCAACATGGGCCAACTGGGATAGAGGGATAAAAAAATTTAAAAAAAGGTATGAACTTCCTTCAGGAGAAATGGCAATTGCAGGATTCTTGTTGCTATTTACTATTTGTATTACTGTAATGCCTAGAGGCGCCAGCTAAGGCTGAGTCTCCATTGTGCTAGGTAGGCCCTAAACAAACACATAGTACGAGACAGTCCCCACAATCTAAATAAACAAAAAAGCAAAGGGTGGATGAGGAAGCAGAGGTGCAGAGAACTGAAGTGACTTGCCTAGGTCAATTGCAGAGCTAGGAAAAGAACCCACATGTCCTGGCTAATACTCCACTGCCCAACCCACTGAATCTCACTGCCTCTTGGGGCAGGCTGCTCATCTAAACTCATGATCCTTGGCACCAAGGCTCTGGTCAGATGGACCAACCAAATAATGTCATCCTATTACATCCTACGCAGCCAAAAGATCATGTCTGAGCTAATCTTTATTGATTGCAGACAGAAGAATATGCCATTGATCCTGTTTTATGCACTTACAGTTAAGAAGATAACCCTTTGATACTCTAATTGTTGTGAGAAACTTCCATAATTGAAGAAAATGTGATCTATCCATGGTTTTGGCTGTTTGGAGCTTGCTATTATATCTATCTCCCTACCTATGTACTTGCTAGTATAACTACGTAGGTATTTCTAGGGCAGTCATCGCTGTGGTATGGAGCGACCTATACACAAATTAAGAGTTGCATTAATTTTTTCCCCATAAAATACCCTCTCTTCAATCAGCTATCATTCTTTAATGTCCATTTATTTGTGTCATAGAATCATAGAATCATAGAATATCAGAGTTGGAAGGGACCTCAAGAGGTCATCTAGTCCAACCCCCTGCTCAAAGCAGGACCAATTCCCAGCTAAATCATCCCAGCCAGGGCTTTGTCAAGCCGGGCCTTAAAAACCTCCAAGGAAGGAGACTCCACCACCTCCCTAGGTAACGCATTCCAGTGTTTCACCACCCTCCTAGTGAAATAGTTTTTCCTGATATCCAACCTGGACCTCCCCCACTGCAACTTGAGACCATTGCTCCTTGTTCTGTCAACCAAATATTATCATTATCAATGAGAATAGTCACTGGACATTCTTTAGTTGCTGTCATTGAGGGAAAGTCTTCATAAAAAGATGGGCTTTCCTTTGATGCTTGGGCTCATTCTGAGCTCCATTGGTAGCAAGTGTCACAACTGAGGACCCTCTGCTGAGAACCCTTCCACCTCCTAAGAGTTTCACTCTGGTTTTTGTCAGCATTCTTCTTCTTGGCATATGCGCAATGTGCCTCTGGCAGCACGTGACCAGGATTCATCACCGAATTTGGTCCCCTGATTGGATCACTAGCTTCCCTGGCCCAGTCCAGGGACTGAGGGGGACTACGACGTGAATGCTGATCCATGCCCCCTTTGTCAGCATTAACACACACACCCAAGCACAGTTGCCTCACTGGGTCTTGGATTTCTTTATATTTCTGCCATTGTAATATTAGGGGGAGGGATGGCTCAGTGGTTTGAGCATTGGGCTGCTAAACCCAGGGTTGTGAGTTCACTCCTTGAGGGAGCCATTTACAGACCTGGGGTAAAAATCTGTCTGGGGATTGGTCCTGCTTTGAGCAGGGGGTTAGACTAGATGACCTTCTAACCCTATGATTCTATTCTATGAGAGCAAAGGTCCATCTAGCCCAGTATCCTGTCTTTTGACAATGGCCAATGCCAGGTATCCTGGGGGAATCAACAGAACTGGTAATCATCAAGTGATCCATCCCCTGTCGCCCATTCCCAGCTTCTGGCAAACAGAAGCTAGTGACACCATCCCTGCCCATCCTCGCTAATAGCCACTGATGGCCCTATCCTCCATGAACTTATCTAGTGATGAAAACCTCTGAGATTTGCTGAGCATTCTCAATCTTTGTGACTTCATTGGGAGTTGAAGATGCTCAGAATCCTCTCAGCACTTAAGAAGATTGAGCCCAGATAAGCCAGACACTTTTTACATATTGCTATAAATTTAAATAAAAATGTGATACCGAGGACCCAGCCTAGCATCTCTAACACCTTTTGGTCCCTTCCTGAAGTCTCTTCAAATTCTGCCTTCTTGACTACCATTCTTGTTTAAATACAAGCTTTTGCCAATGACATGTACAAGAGGAGACAGCACTGTGTGATAAAGAAACACAGAATGTTGTGGCATAGCAACAACAAGGAATGTGTAAGAATTTTGTTGGGGGGGAAGGGGAGAATCCTATCTAGATATTAATATTGATAAGGTAAGTAAAATGTTTGTATCTGAAGGCCACAGCACATTGCTTTACATTATCTGGTAAATAATTTGTGCTAAATGTTTTACCCTGTGAACATTCACTTTATTCTCTTGAAACCAACTTTAGGCCCCAGTTCAGGCAAGCATTCCTATACAGGACCTAATTTAGGCACATGTTGAAATGCATTCCTGAATCAGGTCCATAGTTTAAGCACATGGGGCCTGCTCCAAAGCTCATTGAAGATTTCATTAAACTTTGCTTCAGGTCCCTACAGCATATTAGTTTCATACTAGTACAAAATGGATGGGAGAAATAAATTGATGTATTGGATTAATGCACTATCCTTTTGCCTCTGGAGATTTGACTTAGAACTCAACCACAAGACATTTTGGTTAGTTGGAATCCTGTGCTCAGTAGAGGTTCAAAACTGGAATAACAGGTGTGTTTCTGGTCAGTATTGATGTGAACCGGCACAACTGTCTTTGAAATTGTTCACAATGACTTAAGCACCTTATGCCTCAGTAATTCATATGACCTAAAATCCATACCAATTTTAACCAAACCTGCAAAAATATTAATATTGGTTTCACTATACTGTGACAATAGTATTGCATTATTACAACTGGTCATGGACAGTTATTTTCTGTTACTAATTTTTAAAATTAAAATTAAATAGAATTGTTAACTGTGCACCTTTTGCATTACAAAAGTATTACACAGCAAATATGAGAGATATAAAGTGTAAGAAAACACAGACACGAGGCAGCATAGAATATGCAGTAAATAAATACATTGTTATATAAGTTTTATAGCAATTATTTTTTTATCCCTCTATCCCAGTTGGCCCATGTTGCCTCAAATAGTTCAGTTTCTCTTAAATCACTTATTCTGGCCAATCATATTTCTATATGTCTCTAAGAGGATATAAATAGCCTCTTGCATAAAATTGAACTGTTGCTGTCATTGAAACTGAAATGACAAAAATAAGAGCTTTTGAATTAGGCAGTACAATTTTTGAAACTTGAATAAAGCAATAATAGTAAGTTCAAACGTAAGTTTGGTATTAATGAAACAGCTAGCTAAAGCCTCCTTGAACCCTTCTCCACCCACCAATGATACATAGACTGTATCAAGTTTTTCACATTCTTTGTCAGATTTATTTGATTCCCTGTCCAGTAACTGACGCAATAGCCCTAAAGGTAGGTATTACATTAATGGCAGGAAAGGCCCTGTCTGAAGACTTCTTTCATTCATTGCTTTGTTAAAGACTCTTCGTGGAGTCCTATTACATAGCAACATTCCACTCAAACACCCACATGGGTAAAATTTCTATAGTTACAAGAAATATGTCCTTCAGTAACTGATGGTGACATTAAGGTCAGAAGATATGGTGATAATTTGACCTGTTAAATGAGCCAAACACCCCATACACAAATGCCAAATTTAAGATCTAGTTTTGGCTGGAGTTGAATCTGTGGAATAAAATAACTTGCCTCTAGCTTAGTTCTCAAGCATGATAGAGGATAGTGGTTCTCAACAAAGGGTCTGGGGCCCCGTAGGGGGCTTCAAGCAGGTTTCAGTGGGGCCTCCAAACAGGGCCAGCATTAGACTCACTGAGCCCCAGGGCAGAAAGCCAAAGCGCCACTGCATGGGACTGAAGCCCAGGTCCCTGAGCCCTGCCATCCAGGGCTGAAGCTGAAACTTGAGCAATGTAGCTTCATTGGGGGACCCTGTGGCATGGGGCCCCAGGCAATTGCCCTGCTTGCTACCCCCTAATGCCAGCCCTGGCTTTTATATGCAGGAAAACAGTTATTGTGGCTCAGGTGGGCCATGGAGTTTTTATAGCATGTTGGGGGGATGGGCCTCCAAAAGAAAAAGGTTGAAAACCTTTGATATAGGACAGTGGTTCTCAAACTAGGGCCGCCGCTTGTTCAGGGAAAGCCCCTGACAGGCCAGGCCGGTTTGTTTACCTGCCACATCTGCAGGTTTGGCTGATCACGGCCCCCACTGGCGGCGGTTCTCCGCTCCAGGCCAATGGGGGCTGCAGGAAGTGGCAGGGGCCGATGGACTTGCTCACCGCTCTTCCTGCAGCCCCCATTGGCCTGGAGCGGCGAATCGCAGCCACTGGGAGCTGCGATTGGCCGAACCTGTGGACGCGGCAGGTAAACAAACCAGCCCGGCCTGGCCCGCCAGACGCTTTCCCTGAACAAGCGGTGGCCCTAGTTTGAGAACCATTGATATAGGAGACCTACAATTGACAGAATAGATCTCTGGCTACTCATTAAGGGGTGCTTTTCTTTTCTAAAGTTTATTCATGAAAAAGAAGAAAAAAATATTTGTTTAAAATAAAAATCAACGTGTCAAATATTTTCTAAAATATTTTGACTTTTAATACCCTAAGGTTCAAATTCAGCACCAAGTTACATTGGTGTAAATCTGAGGTGACTCTATTGGCTTACATGAAGTTACTATAAACTTACACCAGTGTAACTGATAGTGGAATATGTCTCCACGTAAGTAAATAAAACCCTCTTTACCTTTCCTGTTGAGGTGTTTATACAGTTAAGGCCATATGTTCCCTTTGTATTACAAATAAGATATAAGAAAGAACTATATAATTCTACTACAGAAATGGGCTGCTTTGGTTACTTCACTATTCTGAGCAAAATGTGAGTTGTAACTGACATTAGGTGTGGCTATAAATACTCATTGAGGAGAGTCAAAACCATAGATAGCTTGTTTGAGAAGACGTGGAGTTCTGTACGGCTGCACGGGCAGTATGGGTTCTATGGTAGGCAGCAGGACCTTCATAATTACCTAGTAAGTGTATCCAGCCTTCTTGCAATCATTTGCTGAGGGTCAATGTTTTCTTTGTGTGATAAATACAATATCTCTGGGTAGGGTTACCATATGTCCAGTTTTTCCCAGACATGTCCGGCTTTTTGGTAATCAAACTCCCGTCCAGGGGGAATTGCCAAAAAGCCGAACATGTCCGGGAAAAATACCGCTGGCCGGGCACTTCCCCTCCCGGGCTCTGGCTGCTGTGCTCCCTACCTTGACTCTTCGGCTCTGTTTAAAGCCAAGCTGCCTGAGCGCTACCAGCTTCGGGCAGCCCCCTTGCTTCCGGACCCTGAGCCGCCGGCCGGGCACTTCCCCTCCCGGGCTCCGGGGGTGCAGGGTCCAGAGGCATGGGGGCTGCCTGAAGCCGGTAGCGCTTGGGCAGCTCGGCGCTTACAGAGCCCAGGAGTTCAGGGAGCACAGCCGCTGCCGGAGCCCGGGGGGGAAGTGCCCGGCCGGGGGCACAGAGTCCGGAGGCATGGGGGCTGCCTGAAGACCGAGCGCTACCGGCTTCACGGTTTGCCGGGCAGCCTCCAGACCCTGTGCCCCTGGCTGGGCACTTCCCCTCCCAAGCTCCAGCTGCGCTAAGGAAGCGCCGGCCGGGGGCACAGGGTCTGGGGCCTGCCCGGCAAACCATGAAGCCGGTAGCGCTCGGGCAGCCCTTTTCGCGTGGCTGGGAGGGAGGAGGAGGGATGCGGGGGGCTCAGGGGAGGGCGGAGTTAGGGCGGGGACTTTGGGGAAGGGGCGGAGAAGGGGCGGAGTTGGGCGGGGAAGGGCCGGAGTTGGGTGGGAGGTGGGGCCGGGGCCGGAGCCAGAGCCCCGTGAAGTGTCCTCTTTTTTTATTTTTTAAATATGGTAACCCTATCTCTGGGGGCCATTGTATTACATTTATGAATGATTTATGTATGAGTGTATCCTACTCCGTGGGGGAGTGTTTGCCCAGCCCCTCCAGGAACTAAAAACAGGGGTGGTAACTCTCTGGAGTTGTTTATAGTCTTAGCGACTAACCTTAATCAACCACCACTGAGTTGACCAAGAGACAAAGAAAGAACTTGGGATATATAAAGGCTGAGTTTAAACATCCTGAGGGTCTTCCTTTTGACAGGGACCCCAATCCTTGTGAAGGTTTGGACTGTGGCCTACCAGACTCCATGTGGAAGATGGGCAATTTCTGGTCTGTTTAGGAAACATGTAGGAACTTTTAACTGTGTTGTATGTTTTCTCTTTGATATTTTCATCCTAAGAATAAATGTTCTCCGCTGAGAAGGAGCTAGGTAGCAACTTATAATTGCTGGGACACAGTTGTCATTCCCCTCAGAGAGCACCCAAAGCCTAGGTACCATCATTACTGAGGGCTGTGCAGCGTTAAAACCCCTGATCAGAAGGGAATGGGACACAGGTCCCTGCCCTGAGGCAGGTGGTGGCTGGAGGCCTGAGACTTGACTGGGAACACCTGGGGTGGACCATGGTGGGGATACTGGTGTAATTACACTGAAACGGAGACACTCAGGAATCACCTAAATGTTTATATAATTCCATAGTCGGGGCAGATATCAGCCTAACAGTAAGTCATTGCTGCTGTGAGCTTTTGCAGTGGTTCTCCATAGTACTGTAGCTTGCCCATTGCTTGCTCTTTCCCACATTTCCATTGTTCAAACCACCACTTGTGCTCTATGAGGATCTTCATATAGAAGGATTTTGATTACACACCGAAAAGCTGGGGTCAGGATTTCAGAATCCAAATCTGTTATCTGCAAAACTTGCATTAAGCGAGAGACTCCAATCCATTAGCTAGCTAGCTAACTAGATACACAGATAGATGCACACATTGAAGAAGCTAAATGCTTCCATGAATGATTCACCCTCACTCTATTTTTTATATTCCCTCTTTGTTTATACAATTATTTAGCCCACACAAACTCTATTTCCTTCTTTTTAAATATGCTAAGCATATAATAAGACCGATCTGTAGAAAGCCTGATTCTATAATCTCTATAAACAATATGTCATTGTTGGCGTAATGATGCCCATTCTGTAATGTAGTAACACCCTCTTCAATAGAGAGCTGATGACTATATTCCTGTATAACGTATATTTAAACAAAAGCTCATTGTTGTAAAGATTATTCTTTTGTTTCTGATATTTACATTGCAATGATTTGTAAACCTATTACTGAATAAATGAATAGAAACATATATATTTGCAGCTTGTATCCAGCATTCCAGCGTAAAACTGAGTCTCTTTAAAATATCTTATAGCAGGGTCTCTGCGTGCCTTCAACGTAAGCCCAATCTTTAACCACTAGACTACCCCCACACACATGTTAAAAAGTAGAAAGAAATTGGTGCCCCATGTACAAATCTGCAGTGATTAACATTTCTCAAAATTTCTAAATTATAGGGTTTTTTTCTACCTGTAACTAATTTGTTACTGAGAAATTAAAGTTATGTCCTGCATAAAAATTAATATCCATTGATATATAGCACATAGGCACCAATTCTGCAAGCCCTCTCTATGTGGTATTCCCTCTGAACATACTGAGACAAATCTAGGCATGGATTAAAGGGGTATAACTGTATTACAGCAGTTTATATAGGTTTGAATTTAGCCCATAAATGCATAAATCCTAGTAGGAATGAAAAGGCTTTTAATCCAATTAAATGACAATTTCTCTGCTCTAATGCCAATAGGGTGAGTCCCAAGGTAAGGTTAGTTAAAATCACCAGCTGGGAAAGCCTAACAGAGAGATGCCTGACCAAAAAGAAGCAGGTAAATTGTGAGAGTACAAATTTGGAAGCTGACAGAGATAGGGACTCTAGATGCTATAGCTTCTTGAGATATAAAGATGTCTCATGTACGAGAGATCTGAGTAGATTGAAAATATATTGTGTTTCCTTTATAGACATATCTTCATAAATACTTTCTTTTGTAGCAGAGAATTTGTGCTAGCACAACTAGTCTACTAGTTTTGTAATAATATGATTTCTGTAGAAACCATTTTATTTCCTAGTTTCCTTTCTTTGGCCTTTGGAAATAGGTTAGGTTTTGCATTTATTTCATACAATCTCTCAACTGTATTCTATGTCCAGGGAATTCATTCTTAATATGTTATCATAACATATCCATTATGGGTAGATTTCTGATATTATGGGAAGCTTTCAAATGAGGGCCATAAAAGTATTTAGGTTGGTAGATCTGTTAGTTATGCCAAGCCAGAGAGGGTTTAAATTAATAGAGTCTGCTCGTTTCAATTTCAAGACAAGCCAGTAAGTTTTGCCTCACTATGGTGTAACCTTGAATGTGTAATTTCAGTTTCTGGCTCTGTTGTAGAGCAAATATATGTGAGAGATGAATAAAACTATAATTTTCTTTTGTTCTTAATGAGACAGAGAATAAGTAAGGCATAGTTTGCAAAGGATGTGAAATCTTAGCACCCAGTGTATCTCAGGTATATGCTTTGTACTGAATAAGGAAGAGACTGGGAATTAATACTTTTGGAGCTTTCCTCTGGATGGTATGAACAGTGCAAGAGATACAAGGTGGGCGAGGTAATATCTTTTATTGAATCAACTTTTGTTGGTGAAAGAGACAAGATAGGTTGGTCCTCTTCAAATTGTTCCAATAAAAAATATTACCTCACCCACCTTGTCTGATATCTTGGGACAAACACAGCTACAACACTGAAAATGAACAGTATAAAACATATATTTTCCATTTGTTAGTCTGTGTGTCTGTAATTTAAGGCACACTGTGAATGGAAGAAGAGGAGCTGTTCTTTAATGGTCAAAGCACAGCTTAAAATTTGACAACTTAAATTTAGCAATATGTGTACAGAGTTCCATCAATATAAGGCCTTTATGTGCCTGGCTACTTATTTTCCAGACTTTGTTGATTTACGATAACCTGTTTAATACACATCGCTGGCCAATGTGTACACAGATACAATGACAAAGCCTTGGTTTAAGGTTATGGTTTCTTGGGCTTTGTTCATTTTTCTTAGATGGATTAAGAATTCTCTAATTCTGTCTAAATCAATCTAAAGTTCATTACATGTTACAATCTGTGTTCTTATATTTATCATAAATAGAGAAATTTATAATACCACTCCCTTTTTCTAGGGCATCAACTGTTCTTTTGGACTCTGCAATGATGCCTGGAGGTGTTCAGTAATATAATTCTATCATCTATCTGGGATATACCTCTCTGGGCACATTGCCTTCTAATACCCTCCCAGATCTTTACACTCTTCTCAACCTGCCCACAAACATTATCCCTTGTTTCTGCCTACAAAACACAACTCCCTACTTTTCTTTGGGCCTGACCCAAAGCCCTCTGAAGTCATTGGAAATACTGTCATAGATATCAGGACCTGTGTGCACAAAACAACCACTTTGTCTTCATCCAGACACACTTGTTCCAAATACACTGTTAATCTACAAATAAGAAAAGTGTGTTACCTTTCTCTCTCTCCTCTCTCTCTCTCTTTCTCTCATACACACACACACAAAGCATGCACGCAAACTTCAAGATGTGCCTAATATTTGGTCATCTGGTTTATTTTGTGTCTATTCTGAGTTGTCAATCCAGTTGAGAATCTATTCGTAAAAATACTTACTCACGTGAATAATATTTAATAGATGGGCAGTACCTCACAAGATTGAAATCTTACATTGCACCCTTCGTTCTAAAGCACCTGACAAACCATATAGGGAAATGCAACCACCTCTGGGTGGAGGATGGCAACTAATCAGCAAACAGCACACTGTAACAAAGTAGTGGAGGGGCATTTTGGTGAAGCTGAAGCTTTAATATATACAAAAAATACATATGACCTCAATTATACTGCACAGAGCTCAGCTTATATAGCTCTGAAGAATGAACACCTGAGCAGATTCTTTCAGGATTTGAATCTGCAGGTCTCTGGAGGGTAGGTATGGCAAACTAAGGGATCTGTAAAGGATTTCTCTTTGGCTAGGATTTCCTATATAAATGTATAATTCACATTTATAAATCAGAGCATGAGTTTACATTATTCTGTTTGGGCTACGTTCTCAGGTGCATCTGAGCTATGGTTGGTGCATCAGATTGCTGTCCCACTCCCAGTCCTGAGGGCGCATTCAACATCTTGTGCAACTTAGAGCAACCTCATGACCGCTGTAAGTTGCACTGGCTTGCAATAGTCTCCTAGAAGCTATTACATTAGTAGAGATCACCAAAGCACAGAATGCTCCATCTACTCCCTATGCTGGGGTGGGGCCCAGGAAGAGGAGGCATAGGACTAGCTACCGCAGCCAAGCATTCCTCCACAACCTTTTAGGATAGACTTAAGTCTCACTTGCAGCATGGATCAGCACAAAGTGTACTGAGTGGGACCAAAGATCTGGCCCGTTGTACTGAATGGGAGCCACGTGGTTGAAGGCCATGTGAACGCCCACTGAAAATGTAAAAATGGACTCTGTTTCCTTAGTTGTGTTCACTACAGTTAGTAGGCATATGCGTATCTGGACAGGCATCACTGTATAAGCATATTTGGACAGGCTTTTTAATTAATAGCTATTTAATTTACAAAGAATGTTGCCATTATTAAAGACATGTTAATACCAATGGATAAGCTAGTTAACCTCATTTTATAAACTGCCAACATGTAGTGACACTTTTTGTTTTTTTTTTTATGATGGGTTTCATCACAGTGAAGTGCTGGTTCTGGTATATAATTGAATCCATTTTACTGACTCACAAGGCGTGGAGTAAAATGACAAGTTCCTTTGGTCCTTCAGTTGGAATCTTTTCATATTATTGAGCGATTATGCATTTATCTACTTACCCACATAATGTACAGTACTGTGTGAACTCATGATCAGTAATTACCATCCTAGAACAACTTGAATGTACAATAGAACATGTAAAGAAGTATATGAATAGGTTGGATTAAAAGAGTTGCAAATAACTAAAAGACTGTCATTAAAAAAACAAAAAAAAAGACTGGAATCCTGCCCATAAGGGTAAAGGCTCCATTTACTAGATACTACAAAAGAAGTCAGGATTTATTATGCAATACGTACACTTTTTGCTTGCTTAGTGTAAAACTGATACAGAAAACCAGAAATCCCTGTAGCACGGAAAAAGTGCAAGACTAAGATAGAAAAATGAGTGATAAAGGAATGAGTACTTGGAGGATGTGGAGGGAAGACTAAGATCACAACAATAATATTGTGTGATTGCTTTGGTTAGTAATGCAGTGATCTTGACATTTTATTAATATTTAAAATTTGTCATTCCATTTAAGAACATAAGAATGGCCATATAGACCAATGGTCCATCTAGCCCAGTATCCTGTCTTCTGACAGTGCTCAATGCCAGGTGGTTCAGAGGGAATGAACAGAACAGGCAATCATCAAGTGATGCACCCCCTGTCATCCACTCCCAGCTTCTGACCATCAGAGGCTAGGAACAAGCAGAGCATGGGGTTGCATCCCTGACCATTTTGGCTAATAGCCATTGATGGACCTATCCTCCATGAACTTATCTAGTTCTTTTTTGAACCCAGCTATACTTTTGAACTTCAGAACATCCCCCTGGCAAAGAGTTCCACACTTTGACTGTGTGTTGTGTGAAGAAATACTTTTTTTTAAACCCGCTGCCTATTAATTTTATTGGGTGACCCCTGGTTCTTGTGTTATGTGAAAGGGTAAATCACACTTCCTTATTCATTTCCTTCCCACCCATTCATTATTTTATAGACCTCTACCATGTCACCCCTTAGTCATCTCTTTTCTAGGCTGAAAAGTTCCAGTCTTATTAATCTTTCTTATATGGAATCTATTCTATACCCTTAATCATTTGTGTTGCCCTTCTCTGTACCTTTTTTCAATTTAACCTTTTTAAGATGGGGCGACCAGACTGTGCACCATATTCAAGGTGCAGGTGTACCATGGATTGATATAGTGGCATTATTATATGTACTGTCTTATTATCTATCCCTTTCCTAGTGGTTCCTGGCATTCTGTTAGCTCTTTTGAAGGTTGCTGCATATTGAGTGGATGTTCTCAGAGAACTATCCACAATGACTCCAAGATCTCTTTCTTGAGTAGTAACAGCTAATCTAGAGCCCATCATTTGGTATGTACAGTTCAGCTGGGATTATGTTTTCCAATGTGCATCACTTTGCATTTATCAACATTGAATTTCATCTCTCATTCTATTGCCCAGTCATCCCGTTTTGTGAAATTCCTTCATAACTCTCACAGTCTGCTTTGGAAATTAACTATCTTGAGTAATTTTATATTACCAGCAAATTTTACACCTCACTATTTACTGCTTTTTCCAAATCATATATGAATATGTTGAACAGCACTGGGTCCAGTGCAGATCCCTGGGGAACACCTCTATTTACCTCTCTCCATTCTGAAAACTGACTATTTATTCCTAGCCTTTGTTTCCTGTCTCTTAACCAGTTTCTGATCCGGGAGAGGACCTTCCCTCTTATCCCATGACTGCTTACTTTGCTTAAGAACCAAGTCAAAGTACACTATATTCACTGAATGACCCTTGTCCACAAGTTTGTTTGACCCCCTCAAAAAATTCTAGTAGATTGGTGAGGCGTGAGTTTCCTTTGACTCTTTCCCAACAAATCGCGTCCATCTATGTGTCTAATAATCCAGGACAAGACTTCAAAGAGCGACTGCTGAGCTTCAGTTCATCTGCAAATTTGACACCATCAGCTCAGGATTAAACAAAAACTGTGAATGGCTAGCCAACTACAAAAGCAGTTTCTCCTCCCTTGGTGTTCACACCTCAACTGCTAGAAGAGGGCCTCATCCTCCCTGATTGAACTAACCTCGTTATCTCTAGCCTGACTCACTCTTGTGTGCATATTTGTACCTGCCTCTGGAAATTTCCACTACATGCATCCGACGAAGTGGGTATTCACTCACGAAAGCTCATGCTCCAATACATCTGTTAGTCTATAAGGTGCCACAGGACTCTTTGCTGCTTTTACAGATCCAGACTAAGACGGCTACCCCTCTCATTCTTTACTATAGTTTCAATCAACTTGCTGGGTACTGAAGTTAGGCTTACGGGGCTATAACTGTCAGGATTACCTCTGGGATACTTTATAAAAATATATATATATTTTTATTTTCTGATACTATGAGGAGGGAAATCAAAGGCCTGGTGGAAGAACTGCAGGTGAGATTCTATGCTGTGGTACTAAGCTCGAAGGAGCAGAGTTCAAGGTGGCTTTAAACCATGTTTGTGTCTTCCCAGTTCTAGGGTGCTCTGGAAGTGTGATTGGTGATATAATTTAAACAGCTCTCAGGGCTTAAGTTATAGTAATCTCTCCAGGTGCCCTGTGAGCCAAAGTGCTGCCTAGAATTGCCACAGCACTTCAGACCCCTGTACATCTTTTCTGCCCCAACAAACACCCCATTCCAGGGCCTGCAAGTGGGTCCTTGGAAGGCTTCATTACAGCTTCCTTTTTCAGTTCCTGTTTTGGGGGAATCGCCTCCCTGCTGGATATTAGATTTTTAGAGCCTCTGTATGCCCCTCTGGCCCTTTTCCCCAGCATAAAGGAGCCAGTGTGCTGGTTAGATGACCTCACTGCATTTTAAGAAGAACCTTGAAAGAGGAGAGGGTGGAGAGCTGCCATTTATATTTTGCTGAATTTTCAGGGTAAAGATGAGGAGCATGAATTTCATGAGGAGAATGGGGTAAGACAATAATGGGATATGAAAAGGGTCTGAACAAGGTCAGAGTGGTGATCAGTGTAGATGATTTTCTTTGTTGAAGTTTGAATGAATTGGTGGGGGGAGAGCTGAGAAACAGGGAAGACAGAGAGGAGGAGGCTATAGTACTGAGCAAAGTATCAGGGTCTGGACAAGGTTTCTGGTGGAGGGAATAAATGGGAGTTGATGACACTGTGGTGGAAAAACTTGCAAGGTGCTGTGATGGTATTGGTATTTGGGGATGATGAGGGGAAAGAAAACTCTGTGTGATACAAGTATATGAAATCAAGGGATAGCAGAGCTGTTGACCACCACAGTGGAGAAAGAAGAAAGAGAGGAGGAGTTGGGAAGAAAAAAAAGGAGGTAAGATTAGGTCCTATTGTGTTTGAGTTGGTAGCAAGACACCCAAGAAGTGATCTAGAGTAAAATTTTCAAATGTGCCTAAGTGACTTAGAAGCCTACGACCCATTTTCAAAAGTTACCTAGGGGTGGATTTTTAATGATATTTAGTTTACTAAGGATGGAGATGGCCACCTAGTGGGGTTTTTCAATAGCACCTTGGTACCTAGCTCCCATTCATTTCAGGGACTGTGTAAGTGGTCTGTTAGCCCCTTACTGAAACTTAGTGGGGTTTTTTGGTTGGCCTTTCCCAATACCAGGAGAAAGGGGAAGGGTCAAAGAGGATTCAGAATTCTGAGACTGGTAAGTCCCCAGGGCCAGTAGGAAGAGTTCAGCAGCACAGAGTGGAGACAGAGCAGCAGTCCAGAGCCAGAGGGGCTGGAGCAACAGAGAACACCTGCGCTCATGGTGAGCCAGAACGAAGTAACCATGGGGAGCTGTGGGACCAGAACCAGGACAGCAGAAAGTCAGCCATGCTGCAAGTAAACTGGAGCCAAGAGTGGTGAGAGGTGGAACGGCATACCTAATGGCATAGAGAGTACACTTATAAAGTTTGCGGATGACACCAAGCTAGGAAGGGTTGCAAGTGCTTGAAGAATAGGATTAAAATTCAAAATGATCTGGACAAACTGGAGAAATAGTCTGAAGTAAGTACAATGAACTTCAATAAGGACAAATGCAAAGTACTCCATTCAGTTGCACACAAAATGGGAAACGACTGCCTAGGAAGGAGTACTGCAGAAAGGGATCTGGGGGTCAGAATGGTCCACAAGCTAAATATGAGTCAACAGCGTAACACAGTTGCAAAAAAAAAAAAAAAAAAGCAAACACCATTCTGGGATGTATTAGCAGGAGTGTTGTAAGCAAGACACAAGAAATAATTCTTCCACTCTATTGTGCATATTGTGTCCAGTTCTGGGTGCCACATTTCAGGAAAGATGTGGACAAATTGGAGAAAGTCCAGAGAAGAGCAAAAAAAATGATTAAAGGTCTAGAAAAAATGACCTATGAGGTAAGATTGAAAAAAATTGAATTTTTTTAGTCTGGAGAAGAGAAGACTGAGAGGGGACATAACAGTTTTCAAGTACATAAAAGGTTGTTACAAGGAAGAGGGAGAAAAAAATGTTCTCCTTAACCTCTGAGGACAGGACAATAAGTAATGGGCTTAAATTGCAGCAAGGGCAGTTTAGGTTGGACATTAGGAAAAACTTCCTAACTTTCAGAGTGGTTAAGCACTGAAATAAATTGCCTAGGGAGATTGTGGAATCTCCATCATTGGAGATTTTTAAAAGCAGGTTAGACAAACACCTGTCAGGGATGGTCTAGATATGGGGTTCCCAAACTTGGTTCGCGGCTTGTTCAGGGTACGCCCCTGGTGGGCCACGAGACACTTCGTTTACCTGAGCATTCGCAGGTATGGCCACTCGCAGCTCCCAGTGGCCTCGATTCACTGTTCCCGGCCAATGGGAGCTGCGGAAAGTGGTAGCCTGTCCCGCGCAGCTTCCCACAGCTCCCATTGGCCGGGAACGGCAAACCGTGGCCACTGGGAGCTGCGAGCGGCCGTACCTGCGGACACTCAGGTAAACAAAGCGTCTCTTGGCCCGCCAGGGGCTTACCCTGAACAAGCCTCGAACCAAGTTTGGGAACCCCCAGTCTAGATAATACTCAGTCCTGCCATGAGTGCAGGGGACTGGACTAGATGACCTCTCAAGGTCCCATCTAATCCTACGATTGTATGAAAAGTGCACACCCTGGGCAGAGAGGGCCCAGTGAAGGGGAATGTTTCCAGACTAGAGGGCCTTGAAGGCTAGACTTAGAGGGGGGGACACAAACTTGACAGCAGAAGGGTCCCACCACCTAGAGCCTGAAGGTGTGTAGCCACCACAAGAGCAAGTGGCTTACCCACCATATCACCATAGTGCATCCAGTCCCTGGGAAGGCGGCCTGGATGTGTTAAGAATAGGCTGTGACTTTTCCTGAGTTCCAGAGACTATTGTTTATGGTGCTCCCCATGCCCATAGTGTGGGCTTCCTGGATCCTTTAGCCTTTTCAGTTTTTCCCTTATTCATTTACAGTTTCTGTTTAATAAATAGTATGTGGTTTAAACTCAGTGTAGTGATCACTGGGTTAGGGAAGTGGCTGGTGAGGAGAGAGTATCGCAATGTGGGAATACTCTTGCCTCAGTGACCCATGACAAAACTGGGGGTTAAGCCCCCCAGGGATCCTGGGCACAGCCTCATTGGGGACTGAGATCTTTTCACCATCCGATTCCACCTGGGTATTAGAGAAGTCAGGAAAATTCTCCATAATAGCATGGCCATTTCCCCGCTTACAACTGAATGATAAAGTGTAGAAGATGGGCTAAAATCCCTCTCCTATTTTTGCTATAAATTTCCTCCAGAGACTTTAGCAGATCTGCTCCATAAATGTTCCTTTTAAGTGGTTATTGGGGAAAGTCATCTTCTAAGGATAAAATTATTTTAAAAAGGAAGGAACATAGTTTTGTTTTGTTTTTTTATGATGGCTGTACTCCAAGCACAAATTCAGCAGTCCACTTAGCCCAAATTCACAGGTCAGCAAAACAACCGTGAGACAAGAACTGCAGATAATCACAATGAAGCTAAAAGCAGGCAAAGATCAAATTAGCCATGAACTAAAAAGATGTATTAAACTGCACAATATGAATGAAATCTTTAATAAGCAAATAAAAGAAATAGAGGAGAAAGTGGAGAAGGCATGGTAGAAACTTCCATCAGCAGCAACTAAAAAAGGACACCAAGTGTTACAAATAAAAAAATCAGCACCTATATAAGGCATGAACATTTAATAAAATCACGGTTGCTAATTCATACGATTTTATCACAGGTCTCATGCATTTTGATGCTTTATTTCAGGGGTTCCCAAACTTTGTTTGAGGCTTGTTCAGTGGAAGCCCCTGGCAGGCCGCGAGATGCTTTGTTTACCTGAGTGTCCACAGGTACGGCCGCTCGCAGCTCCCATTGGCCGTGGTTCTAATGGGTTGGGCCACTGCTTCCTGCAGCTCTCATTGGCTGGGAATGGTGAACCACAGCCACTGGGAGCTGCGAGCGGCCGTACCTGTGGACACTCAGGTAAACAAAGCATCTCGCGGCCTGCCAGGGGCTTACCCTGAACAAAACTGCGAACCAAGTTTGGGAACCCCTGCTTTATTTAAAGCCTCAGCTGTCAGAGGCAAGTGACTGCATGAGAATGGCAGCTTTCATTTTTTAAGAAAGGTAAGTTTCTAGCTTTCATGGTTAGGGTGAAAAGCTTAAAAATGTGACCTGAGTATGATCTAAAGGCTCAAAAAGCAGCAGTAAATAAAAAATCCAAAATGTTTAAAATCTTATGATTTTTAAGCCAATCTGATGGTTTATTGTGGCTTCACTCATGACTGGGTCCTTCCAGTGGATGAGGTTGCTGTGACAGAGCACAGAAGAAATCCCTCTGATGAGGAAGCTTTTCCATACTTACTGTGAACAGAATTAGCTCACTGCTCATGTGCTGGAGCAGTAGCAGCAGGCCTTGAGAAATAGTGTCACAAGTGCTGAAATTTCATATTGGAGAGAATGTGCTGGGAACATATGGAAAACCAGAAAGATTGCACGCAGGGAATGGAATTTCCTTATCTCTTCTGACCTAAGTGCAGACACTGGCTGCAGGCAATGGGAATTCCTCCATGTGGCTACCTCCTTGAAAAATGTGAGACCAATGACAATGAAATACCTGCAATTCCCAGCCACACTAAGCCTAAGGCTACCCTTTGCACAGTCACAACAGCAGATCATCACACCAACTGCCAGGACGTGCTGAATAGAACTTGTGCCTTCTTTCACTCTTCTATTTTGGTTCTAGGGCTGCTCATACTCATACACAAAGGATACAAACTGCTGTCCAGAATTACATCAGCAGAATTCATCACATACGGAACTGTAATGTTAACCTTAGATTTCAGAAACAGTCTTCTGGGTAACTAAGCTATTACAACCAAGATTGGGTGACCTTTAGGATTGACTGGAAGATGCACCTGTTTTCGCATGCTTTACCGGAGGGAGGAGGGGGAGAGGGAGAGCCCGGAGTAAATGATGGATTGATGCCAGACTTATCTGGCAAGTGTCATGGACTTTCTAGTGGCTGCTGTGCTATGAAGTTGTTGTGTGTTGTGGATGTTATGCTATGCAATGGCCCTAAAGTTGGGACTGATCTTCTGGGGGGCCCTGTTTATAGATTCCAATTTTTTTTTCCAGAAAATGTTATGCTTTTGAAATTCTGCAGTATGCTTAGTGCCTGAGACAAAGCACAAACAACAATGAAATAAACAAAATCACTAACTGGCAACCTGGAGGAACTAGATTGACTTGGTTGGTTGAGCAGTTCAAAGGTATTTCCCATCCTGCTTTGTTCTTGTTCTGCTGCAGATAACTTATTTGGAACCCATAACCCATCAAATTCAACTAGATGAGGTAATAAAAAACAACACGCTGGATCCTGCTTTAGAGGCACAGGCTGCACTGTCACAGTGAGGAACATTGGGGGGCAATAAATGCCTTCCAGAGCTCCACCATATGCAAGGACAGTGTGCCTGCTATTGCACATCTTTATTAGGTGCAGCATGACATCGCTGTCCCCTAGTCCTGCTCCGGGAGTCAGTGTGTGGGGAGGATGCATGATGCAACATTCTCCCCACCCCTTTTGGGACCTTAGGCTCTCCCAGGCAAGTAGAAATGGAGCAGGCGATTCTCTCCTGAGCTGAGAGACTACAATTATGTCTGGTCCTTACATGGTCCTTGTTCCTTCCCCACAAGATGCAAATTCCAAGCAGAATCTGGCCCTATATCACTTTATTTTAGCTACCAATTGTATTAGTTACATTAATAGATAAAGAACAAAAATAACAATTTATATAGTGCTTTACATGTTGAATGCATTGACAAACATAAATTAACCTAGACAAGGTGGGAGAGGTAATATCTTTTACTGAACTACCTTCTGTTGGTGAGAGAGACAAGTTTTCGAGACATACACACCTGAAGAAAAGTTCTGTGGAGCTCAAAAGTTTGTCTCTCTGAAGTTGGCCCAATAAAAGGTATTACCTCATCACCCCCTTGTCTCTCTCATATCCTGGGACCAACATGGCTACAACTACACTGCATAAATTAACCTAGTTATTTAATGTGTGAGCAGTACTTTCCATGTATAAAGCTCTACAGTAATTGTTATTTGCAATAATTATTATAGAACTCTTTGGAAAAATCCTGCTCAAGTTTCATGGAAGTGCTAGAGGAAAGGTGAGAAGGACAGCCACTTGGGCTCCCATTCGCTTAGGCATTGACCACTATGCCCACCAGTGCTCCATAGTTACAAAGGGACAAGGAGGCTTGGCTGGGTTGCTCTGTCCATCAGCTGATTTGACAGAGGGCACTGGGGAGAAGTGGGCTGTTCCTTTTGTAAAGCAGCAGCAAGGAATGCCACGGACCATTGTCTTCAGAGGCTCACCGGAGCCCTCGGGCTTGTGTCAGTATAATGGCCTTCCACACAGAGGCTCAGAATTTTGTCCTGTTTTATCTTTAGGTGCTGTTTATTTCATGTGCATTATATTAAATGTCAATACATAATATACATTACAATAATTTTAGATGCAATTGGTGCATTTTAGAAAAGATTGTTACTTAAAAATTTTAAGCCACATCTCTCAGACAGCTTTTAGAGATTTTATTCAATGTATGGACATGTCATATAAATGACCCTTGGTTTTCAATATATTCTTGGCAGTGGATTATGCTAAAAAAAAGTGTGTTGACTGCATATTTGTCCATCTTTAAATTGACTTGGTTCTTCGAATTTCAAAATAATTAAACTATTTTTTCAAAAATTGTTTATGTCTACAATTACTAATCCTCATTTGATTGTCAGTTAAATGTTAACAATAATAAAAGTTTTGCTACATCCGCTAACAGGATCCAATGGCTGGAAGTTGAATCTAGACAAATTCAGACTAGAAATAAGGTGTACATTTGTAACAGTGAGAGTAATTAGCCATTAGAACAACTTACCAAGGGTCGTGATGGATTGTCTATCACTGACCATTTTTAAATCTAGATTGGATGTTTTTCTAAAAGATACCCAAAATAATTTCTAGAGTGTAAGTTCTATGGTCTGCACGATACAGGAGGTCAGGACAGATGATCACAGTGGTCCCTTCGGGCCTTGGAATCTATGAATCTATAATAAAGCACTGACTAGAATGCAGAAAGATCTGACCAGGCAAAATGTAACTTTTTATAACAAAACAATGAGGCTCAAAAACCAGATGACAAATAAAAAAATATCCAAAATGTGTTATTAAAAAAATAATTTTAAGCCTATCTGATTTTTTTTTCTAGTATTTCTGACTCATGATTTTAATGTTTAAGGTTGACACTGCTGCTAGCATAATGGTAAGATCTTTTCAGAATCTGCAAGACACAGTAAAGACGTTTTGTGTAGGCAAGTATGTTTGTTTTGTTTTTTAATAATCTCAACTGATTTCATTGGAGAAAAGTTCCGTCAATTTCAATTTTTTACCAGATTGGTATGCTACACATGTTTCATCATTTTCAGATCGGTACATTAGAAATGTTCAACTGGTTTCAGTTTGGTTGCAGACCAGATATATTACAATTGTTCCCTTGAGCTTAGTCCAGGAGAAGTTTGGACACATTAGAAATGTTCCATTGGTTTCAGTTTGTTAGGAGATCGGATACATTAGAAATTATTCATAGAATTTAAAGTCAGAAGGGGAGAATAGATCATGTATAAGGCTACGGTTTAGTCATGGGTATTTTTAATAAAAGTCATGGACAGATCAAGTGCAATTAGCAAAAGTTCAAGGCCCGTGACAGGTCCATGACTTGTACTTTAAGTACCCCTGACTCAGGCTTTGAATATATTGGAACCTGAACAACAAAAAACAGACCCCCAAATGACAAAAGTTTTGCTGACGAAAAGCGCCTGTGTGAACAGCACTTTGTTGGCAGCAGAGCTCTCCTGCCGACAAAGCTACCACCATTCATTGTGGGTGGAAGTTATTTGTCTGAGTGAGAGATCTCTCCTGCCGACAAACAGCGGCTACACTGCTTGCCTTTTAGCGGCACGGCTGTAGCAGTACAGCTGTGTCGCTAAAAGGTGCATAGTATAGACATAGTCTAAATCTTAGCTGGGGGGCTGCTGCTTGGAGGGCTGGGGGGGAGCCAGCAGTACCAGCTGCCGGGCAGTGCCTGCTCCAGCTGTCGCTGCTCCCGCCACCCCTTGGATTGCTGCTCGGGTGGTCCCCGGGCCCAGCTAACTGGGGCAGCTCCTACAGTGGCCAGTGCGGCTGGCTGCAGGGCTGCTCCAGCAGCGGCCAGAGTGGCTGGCTGCGGGGCCGCTGCAACAGCGGCTGGAGTGGCTGTTCCCAGGGCCGCCTGAGCAGCTGGCCCTGGAGTCAGCCACACTGGCCGCTGCAGAAGTCATGGAGGTTGCGGCACGTCACAGAATCCCTGACTTCCACAATTTCCATGACAGACACAGAGTCCTAATAATGTAATCTGACCTTCTGCATTTCACAGGCCACTAATGCCACCCGGCACTTGGCACACTGAACCCAACAACCTAAGTGTGACCTAACTATTACAACCCACCACAGACTAGACTATTATGTGTCATAGAAAGAGACTAGGAGGGACTGAGGTGCACCAATGCTCAAGGCCCCTGCAGTGGCAGGGAAATGCTTAGGTGAGATATACCCAGATAATCCTGGCAAGTGACCTGCATCCACACACAGTAGAGGAAGGCAAAAGCCCCACAAGGTTACTGCCAATCTGACCTAGAGAAAATTCCTTCCCATCCTCACATATGGCGATCAGTTAAACCCTGAGCATGTGAGCAAGAACCAGCTGGCCAAGCATGTGAGAGAAAATTCTTGGTGCCACCTCAGAGCCCCAGCCCACCCCATCAAGTGTCCCATCTCCAGCAATGGACATCCTTGATAATTCAGAGGAAGAAGACATAAAAAACCTTCCCAGAATACATGCAGGGTAGGAAGGAAATCCCTTCCTGACCCCTGCCGGTGGCTGGCTGAAACCCTGAAGCATGAGCTTTAGGAATATAAGACACAGATATTTTTCTTACAGTTCTACCAAAAAGGGAAAATATTTTAAATGGAAATTATATGATATTTTCACAAATGATATATTTGCAGGACAACTCCATGTCTTTCTACTTCATCTCAACATAGGGATGAGAATTACACTGTCATTTAAAATACTATAAATTGTAAATGAAACTGCTATATCTAAACTTATTGTTTTGAGATGCAGGTGAAATGCACATGGTAACTGTGTGAGAACACTTTAGAATTGTGTGGCTCAGCACTACTGATAGGGTTCCTGTCCATACTGGTACATTGATAACTGCATTGCAAGCCAGTTGTGTGTGTCAGACCCTCAAGCAAATTACCTTAGAACCTGTGGGAAGAAATAAGCTTCTTTATCTCAAATTGCTTTATCTCAAGGTGTTGTGTAATTGATAACCAAGTTCCATAGTTGTGGAATCTGGTAGATTCAGAAATCCCCATGTCTAGCTACACATGTGTATCTTGCTTTGGGAATCATATGAATTTGAGGTTCAGTAGTCAGGTGTATATTATCATTAAGGCCTTTTCATTAAATTAACATAGATCTGCGTTTCCCAAACTTGGGACGCCGCTTGTGTAGGGAAAGCCCCTGGCGGGCCAGGCCGGTTTGTTTACCTGCCCCATCCACAGGTTTGGCTGATCGCAGCTCCTACTGGCTGCAGTTTGCTGCTCCAGGCCAATGGGGGCTGCGGCGCGGGCTGAGGGATGTGCTGGCCGCCGCTTCCAGCAGCTCCCATCAGACATCAGGAACGGTAACATACAAAATCCAGTAGGAGAACACTTCAACCTCCCTGAACATTCTATAACAGATTTAAAAGTAACTATTCTTGAACAAAAAAACTTCAGAAACAGACTTCAAAGAGAAACAGCAGAACTAAAATTCATTTGCAAATTTAACACCATTAATTTGGGCTTGAATAGGGACTGGGAGTGGCTGGCTCATTACAAAAGCAGCTTTGCCTCTCCTGGAATTGACACCTCCTCATCAATTATTGGGAGTGGACCACATCCACCCTGATCGAATTGGCCCTGTCAACACTGGTTCTCCACTTGTGAGGTACTCCCTTCTCTTCATGTGTCATTGTATAATGCCTGCATCTGTAACTTTCACTCCATGCATCTGAAGAAGTGAGGTTTTTTACCCACAAAAGCTTATGCCCAAATAAATCTGTTAGTCTTTAAGGTGCCACCGGACTCCTTGTTGTTTTTGTGGATACAGACTAACATGGCTACCCCCTGATACTTATAATCAAACTGATTAGGTTGAGTAGTCAAAAAAGTGAGCTGTTTTTCTAAAAGTCAGAGACATGTTAAATATTCAGTTGTCTAGTGTGCAACTCAGAAATGACTTAGCATATAGTTCCCAAAAGTATTCTAAGACCAGAGGTGAAAGTAAGCCGTTACGGTCCATTAGGGTGTACCGGTAAGAAAGGGGCCGCTGATACGCAGCCGACCGTACTGGCAGAGCCACTGATAGGGGGTAGGGTGCAACAGGGAGGGCTGCCCTGGGGCCCAGAGATTTAAAAGGGACGGGGAGATAACCCTAACCTCACTATTATTAGAGAAAGAACATAAATGCTAAACACCCACTGCTTGGGTAAACAAGATGTTGTTATGATAAATAGAATTTTCACAAGCAACCTCCTGTGTTTTGATTGAGGTTCTTCCTAAGGTTGTTTGATATTATTTGAACAGAAGCTAGTCTGTGGTGTATATATACCCTAAAATGATTAATCAGCTCTCAGAATTCATTAGGTCACAGTACCCTGCCCTTGTGATCGCTGTTGGGCATACATGATGCAAAACTGCAAGATTGTCCTTAAATAGGCATGATTCTTGCATGTTCCTTGCATTAAGCCTTAGATAACAAATGATTACTTGCCAGTTTTCACAGTATATGCTGTTCATTTACTTGAATTAAGCTTTTTAAACATGAACTTTCTAATTCCTCTTGGCTCTATTTACTGTTAGTACAAACACAACAACGTAGAATTCAGTGGCCTTTAAATCACAAGCTTCTGTTTGTGTTTCTGGAAAGTGCATTTAAAATTCAATAACTCAGAAGGGCAGAATAAAGGATTAAGAAGAACATTTATTATCTTCCAGGAAGTGAAGCACTGAAGAAAAGATAGACAAAACTGACAATAGAAGTATGTTTTGAACGATGTGGTTCCTAATGCCACATGGAACTAGTGGGAATTAATCTGATCTCAAGTTACCTGTGTCCTCTGGAATTACTCCAGTGGCTTCACTCTCTCACATCCACACTTTATCAATATCTGGAGGTTCTCCAGTTTTACACTGGCATAGCTGAGAGTAGCATCAGGACTAATGAGTTTAGAGAAAGTTGGAGCAGTCACCTCAGCAAGCCATTGTAACCCTGTGAAAGGATAAGAAAATGAGCATTAGTGAGAAGCAGCACAAGCCTTTATAGATCATAGCAGAAAGGAAATGGTAGATCACCCTTACTGTCAACCTTGAATTACAATTATACAAGCTCTATTTTAAATGTGCATTGGGACAAATCAGGCAGAAATGCACAAAGCATTTTACACCTCCACCCTGCACAGTGGAGACTGAGGCATAGAATCCTACCCACTGATTTCAGTGGGAACAGTATTTGGCTTGATCCTCAGCCCACTGAAGTCTTGGGAGTATTTCTATTGACTTCACCAGGCTCCGGATCAGGCCCAGTGACAGTAAGCTATTGTTAGAAGGAAGTTTAGTTTACCATATTGGTTTGTACAGCGATTGTTTGTAGTGGCATTATATTTTTTTAAGTCTTTCCCCAATTTCTCGCTATTTTTTTTCCTCCATAACTTCTCCTATCCTAAATATCTGGGACATTGAACTTCTAACCCAGATTACTGTGGATTAGTTTACCTCACCTGTACAAATCATTTGAGGGCATAAGTGGGCAGTGGGCATTTCTAATCAGCTCTAGCAAGACTAAGGAAAAACATACTAGCTTCAGGGAAAACTTACAGGGTAGCTCAGAGAACAGGAGTACTTGTGGCACCTTAGCGACTAACAAATTTATTTCAGCATAAGCTTTCGTGGGCTGCAGCTCACTTCTTCAGATGCAACAGGTAGCTCAGGTTTCAGGTGTTCTAGTCAAAGAAAGAATCTGGTCTGATTTTCCTACCTAGCGTTATAAGGCATACCACTTTTAAAAAAGTATTTTAAGTGTACAACCAAACTCCCATTTGCCACCCACCCACAAAACAACCAGCCAACCAACCAACCAACCAAAAACACTATGGATATTTTGACAGTGGGAAGGAGTTGACCAAACCCAGATTTCCCAGTCACACATATCTTAACCACAAGTCATCTCCTTTGGGTTCTCTTCTTTAATGCTGGGCTTTGATGTATAAAGCTCTACAAGAGAGACCAGTTCAAAGCTAAAGACCTACAGTCCCCCTTCCAACATTCGAAAGCACTGATTCTCACTTCCTTTGCACAAATGCAAAGCAGGTGAAAAATGCTACCAAATCAGTAGCGTTTTACAAATTGTTCCATGTAAGGGTAGACCGAGATCACAGCTGCGAATGCAGCATCAGTGTTCCATAGCCCAGGCTGAGCTGATTCCATCTGCAAATGCCCTGCAAAAGCATGATTGCTCAGACTCTGCACAGCAAAGTTTGAGAGTTTGTTGCTCAGTGAGCAACCTTGCACTAATCTGCTGCCATCTCACCCTAAATATCCTTTTATGTTAACAGCTGCATGTCTAAGGAATACTGGCGCTATCAGATGATTTAAAGAATGCATTAAAGCTCAGTGATCCTGGGAATAAAAGGAGAGGAAGGAAGGCAAAAATAATCACTTTGCCACAAGAACATGAAATAGATTTCAGATGTTTTATAAATATTGACAAAGAAAGAAAATAAAAGGGAAGAAAATACCAGTCAACAAACAAGGTACATCAAGACATTTTCACTGAAGCTTGTACTTTAAAATGGTTATGAGGAAGAAAAGGGCAGCTACAGTATCTAGAAAACCTCGTTAATATTTTCAGATCACTCCTAGGATTTAGGTGCTGAAAGGCTTGCTAAATTGGGATTTATACATAACCAGATCATTCAAAAACACATAAATGGCTGCCAGAGTCAAGTACAATGTGCACTTTTGAAATCACAAAAAATCCTTTGTTTCAGGAGAGTGAATTGACTAAAGTTTAGTTTCAGTGAAGCATGTTTTCGCTTCATTATTTAGTTTGGCCTCCCTACCAGGGAAACCTTTTACTGAGTGCAGTTCCTTCAACTGTTGTTTTTATTCTCCTGCAACTGCAAAAATCAAGGCTGTGTCAGATGCTAGATATTTAAATGAGAACTGCTCAATGTTTATCTTTAATTTGCACATGATGGTGGTGGGGTGGGATTGCAGGGTCTTGATCACTTGCCAGGTCCCAGGATTTAAACCGCAGATGGGTTTGAGCCTTGTTGCTTAAATAATCTGGAAAATCGAGTTCCACTGGTTGGATCAAAGAGCTGGCAAGTCAGTGAGAAAACTTCTGTTTATCTATATGCCTATCTAGGCATGTATATGGCCTCCATCATCATGGTATCTGAGCTCCTGCGGTAGATATATTAGGCAATAGCTACAGATACTGTATACATCGAACATGCCAAAGGGCAAAAAGCTAACAGCTTTGCCAGAGATAAAGGATTATGTCTGTTATGTTTGTGCATACTAAGGAAAGGAATTTTGCATTTTAATAGCAGTCTGAAGTTTCTACTAGTCAGACATTCAAGCACACAAAAATCCTAAATCTTAGGACTTAAGTGATGATGAATAACTCTAAATGTATTGTTGCTGTATTCACGTTTAAACTCTGTGTTTAGAGAGGGAATGAAAAACACATTTCCTTTTGTAGTTTTATAAGGGTAGCATGCGGTATTTCTCAGCTAAGCTGGTTTGTCATTATTTCATTTTCCCTTTTTCATTTGAGAACTTCTTGTCTCAACACCTGTAGAGACAAGATTATTTAGATAGGAATTTCCTTCAGGGAGTGGGGGACGAACAGCCTATTTTGGACATCCTCCCTTTGTGAAGTTTTGTCACATGGGTAAAATACAGAGGTATGTTTTTCGCTGCAAGGAAGAATGAGGTTGCTGCAGATAAAGAACATTATGTGTCTTGTACAATGAAAACAAATTCTGACCCTGGTAAGTTGTACCTTGTGTGATGAAGAAACATTCTAGAACATATACAAAGGCTAATTGATGTCTGAGTTGAGAGGCATGGATACCTGAAAGGGTTCTAACAAGCAGGCTGTGGTATTTTTGCTTCTTTTTTTTTTTAAACTTGGCAAGTTGAACTGGCATTCAGCTAAATTACGGGTGCAGAAACAAGTAACTGAATTGTCGGGGGCTACATACTGTCTGGGTAATGCATGGTACATATTCTGTAATGATTTTAAAATTGTTTTGTTGCCAAGAATCCGAGTATGAAAAACATAATATTGCATCTAGCTTTTCTGTATTATTCTATACTATTTATATAGTGTCCTGAAGCATGGTACTCTGCACATGCACAGCGAGCTATGAGCAACTACCGCTCATAACCCACTTCTTCCCCTTAGCTTTCCATCAGGGGCAAGAGAATCCCCTCCTGCCTGTTGGAAAGCTGGCTGAAGTGTGGGATTTCTGGTCCGCAAGAAATCTGGCCTTTCTGAAATTTTGGTATTGTTCAGTTTCAAAACCCAGCCTGTGAGTCACTGAAAGTTCATCAGTTCCAAATCATTTTTTCAAGACATTTCAAGGCTGATACAGAGAATTTCCAACCAGGACTAGTCTCTTACCACTTGGAGAAGATGCTGCTACTGTTGCTTATTACAGGAAGGGGTAGGCTTTGGCCACTAAGCAGGGAGGGCAAGAGTTTCTATTCATCCATCTAAAGTATTCTAGAATATCAAGAGTTTTTAATTAAATATTAATGTGTTTAAATTATGAGACAGTTTTCTAATAGCATCACAGCACTGGCCTGAAAGCATTATGCCTTCACATCCGCTTATATGGAAATGCTCCTCTCACAGCTGCACAATGTGTATGTGCACAGCACCACGTACGAGCAAATAGAAGTGACCGTACTACCACAATCAGGGTAGTTACTTTGAAAATGAAGAGCCCAATCCTGCAAATCTGCATTACACATGGGTGAAAAAACGCCTGTGATATTTCATAAGAAATTTTTTTTTTCAAAATCCCAACTTTGTTTTATTTCAAGTTAAAAATCAAATTTTTCAAAAATATTTTCAGTAAAAAAGTTTGGTTAATTTTTACTGACACCTAAAAAAAATAATTGAAAAAATGTCATGTTTTGATTTCCAGTTTTCCAACAAAAAGCTGGAAATTTTCTATCAAAATTAAATTCTTCATTTTGATCAAAAAGCCATTTTTCATAACAAAGTTTCATGAAAAAAATTTCAACCAGCTCTGTGCACTCCAGGACTAATGTGCCCACTCGTGTAAAGCAGTCTCATTGACTTCAATAGGACTACTCTTATGAAGGAGTACTGGCTTTAGCAAAGGTTTGCTGGATAGGGCTCATTAATTCCTGTTAATTATGGGCTTGACAACTCTTTATATAACAAAATTGAGGCCCCTTGTTTTGCCATAAATTTAAATTTCGTTGGAGTGATTAATCGAGAGATTGTAGCTAAATTTGGGGCATAAAGCCTTGCACCCTCTTGTTTGTTTTTGGCATGATTCTATCATCTTTACCCAGGCTGAGTAGTTATTTACTCCATGTGTAAGCGATAGAAAGTATATGCAAAATAAGGGACTAACTGAGTCTGATAGAGGGTAGCAAAATCAGGTCATTTATTTATTAAATGCACACCCCCATCAGTAAACTCTGGGTACATATACATTGTAAAGAACCTTTTTAAAGGCCCCAAGGAGTAGCAACAGGCTTTCCCTAGAACTGGTTGAAAATTATCAAAATGTTGACCAAAATTACTTACAAAAATTAATTTGTTGTCATTTTTCCACCAACTCTAGCCTTCCCAAACCCAGATACTTGGTTCCATCATCCAATTTCTTCTGGATCTTATTAGAGCAAGGAAGTAAAATCTTTTGGAAGGTAGTGTGGGAAAAGGATGAGGATACAGATTCATAAATCTTTAAGGTCAAAAGGGACCATTGTGCTCACCTAGTCTGACCTCCGGAATAACATACAGAATTTCACCAAGTAATTTTGCTTCAGGCCTATAACTTCTGACGGGCTAAGGTGTCGCCTTGGGAAGAGGAATGTGATAGATTGTTACGATCTACAATTGCAAAAGACACATTTTTTTAGGAGCACAATTATACCGTTATGGGTAGCCAAGTACTGATAAAGCTAAACCAGAGAAAATAATGCTGAACAATAATTAAATTAAAAAATAAAAAATCAGAGAATCAGGCAATGGTTTAAAACTGAAGAAAAAAGAGATTATACATATTAAGAAACAGATAAAAGCCAAGGAAAAATAGAAAATGGAAAAGAGCAAAACTAATTTAACTTGGCTTATTTTATTTTTAATGTAAAAAATAAATTTAAAAAGATTTAAAGTGGGACAAAACAAAACCTAACTAGACAAGATTTTAATATGATTACGCTAATTATTAAATAAGCAAGTGCTGATGAAAAGAAAAGATAAAAAAACCAACAATAACCCTTGGACCTTACATCACTTCAAGTATCTTGCTTGTTTGTTTGTTATTGTTTGTCTGTCATGCCCAGATCCAGGAAGGCAAAGGCATATTGAGTCTATCATTGGATTGACACCTTAGATGGTGAGCTATTTGGTGCAGATGCCATCTCTTTATATATGACGCCAATCCTGCAAATGCTTGTACTTGAAATGTATATCTACACTGCAGCTGGGATTGAGCCTCTCAGACCAGATAGACAGACTAGCACTAAATCTTGGCTCAAGTTTAGCATGCTAAAAGTAGCAGTGTGGACGTTGTGGCTGTGGTGAAGACTCAGGCTGGCCACCTGAACTGAGACCCAGAGGGGGGGTCAGGTAGGCTTGAGAGCCCGAGCTGCTATCCAAGCTGCAACATCCACACTGCTATTTTTAGCAGGCTAGCTCAAGCCAAGCTAGCCTGAGTCTGTATGCCCTGGGTGGGAGGGTCACTCCTTGTCACTGTGGAGACATATCCTAAATCCTCTAAGTTCAATTAGACTAGTCACGTGCTTAAAATAAGTAAAGGACATATTAACTCTGTTCAGGACTGAGTCTATTAAGTGAACACTGCCTAGCACCTCACTACAAACAATAAAATTAATAATACTGGCCCATATAACACTCTCTAGACCCATGAACAGAAGAGAACATCTGCAAGTGGCTCTCTCCCTTTCTGCATGATTGCTGCCTACCCCCATCTCCTCTAATTCTGCAGAGCATGCTCCAGAGGTTGATAACCAGGAGAATATGATGGTGACTGGCAGGATCGTGGAGGTGAAGTGAGCAGGCCAAGACAAGCCTGGAGAGATACAGAGAAATTATTTAGAGGATGATCATTGATGGTCCTGAGGGCAGCTTCAGCTGTGGGGTGCCCTTGATAGCACCATATGGGCCAAAGAAGCAGGGGAGATGCCTGCAGCCAGAGCTGACTAGGTTAATCCTAACTAAATGCTAAGGAAGGGCAGCAGTAGAAATACCACATGACTTCCCCCATAGTTAAATCCCCCAGGAAGTAGATGGCCCTGCTGACATGGGGAGAGGAAAGGGTACAATTTGCACTCCTTGTACCAGCAGGATGAATTTAGCCTGGAATGTCCCACATACACTACCTCATTTGTTGCCCTTTTCTATCAAGTAAATCCTGGCTTTGTTCTTAAACTAATCTATTTCTTTTAGTCTTCTCCTTATTTCACACTTCTGTATTTCACAAAGGGAATTGCGCTGAAAATCTGCAGCTATTTTGTCAGTTATTCTTGGTCAGAGTACAGATTCCCCACATCTTGAGAAACACAGTGCCTAGACTTAGGCACATGTCTTGGGACAAGGTAGGGAAAACACATGGAGGGTTAGTTCAAAAGCAGAACTACCTGCTTGATAACATATTTTCATATGAAAAAATGAAAGTGTAAACTCCTAGGTATATGCTCTGCTGTAATCTTTAATTTTTAGTGAAGGCCAAAGAAGTTTTCACATTTGTATCAATAGTGTTATCAGATCTGCAGTGCCGTATCCACCCAGTTATCTCTGATAATGTCTGTCTCCTTATGGTCTTTGATGGACAGGCCGGGGTTCATCTGGATCCCGGCCTCCAGCTCAGCAGAGTGTAACTTTCTGATTCTCATCATAGCTAATTTATTTGGCAATACCTCCACCCCTTTTGCTCCTCTGGGGCAACTTAGAAGGAAAATTGTAACCATGGAATAACCCACACTTACTTGCCAGATAGTAGGAGACTCCCAAGGAATAACACAAATACACACAATATATTCAACAGAGTAATTGTTTTAAACAGGAAATAAATATAAGATAACAGGGTAAACCAATATACTCTGCGTCACTGGTGCCCTCCCCCTACTGATAATGGATTTCCCTAAAACTCTCCAGTTACTTAATCTGACAAATGCTACTAATAATGGTAGAGCCCAGATAGTCCTAGATAGATAAATAGATAGATGATAGATTTCTTCACCAAATAGTAACAAAACCATCACGAACTAATGCCAGTTTAGATTTGGTATTAGTAAGTAGTAAGAAGAACTGGTTGTAGAGGACAACCTTGGTTTGAGTGATCATGAGTTAATTCATTTTAAACTAACTAGAAAGATAAACAAAAATAGATCTGCAACTAGGGTCTTTGATTTCCAAAGGGCAAACACTAAAAAATTAATGGAATTAATTAGGGAAGTGGACTGGACTGAAGAACTCAAGGAAGTGGAGGATGCTTGGAATTACTGTACTTCAAGTCAAAGTAGCACACGCTATCTGAAGACTGCATCCCAACCAAAGGGGAAAAAAATCATAGGGAAGGTTGCAGCCCAAACTGGATGAACAAGCATCTCAAACAGGTTATTAAGAGAAAGCAGACAGCCTACAAGGAATGGTAGATGGGATAGATCAGCAAGGAAAGCATCCTCTTGGAAGTCAGAAAGTGTAGGGATAAAGCAAGAACTACCAAAAGCCAAGGAAAGGAAATTAAAAGCAATAGTAAAAGGTTCATTAGACATATAAATAGAAAGAAAACAAGGAAAGAAGAAGTGGGACTGTTAAACACTGAGATTGGGGTGGAGATTAAACATAATCTATGTATAGCCCAACACCTAAATCACTACTTTGCCTCAAGTATCAGAGGGGTAGCCGTGTTAGTCTGAATCTGTAAAAAGCAACAGAGGGTCCTGTGGCACCTTTAAGACTAACAGAAGTATTGGGAGCATAAGCTTTCGTGGGTAAGAACCTCACTTCTTCAGATGCAAGCATCTTCCTCACTTGCATCTGAAGAAGTGAGGTTCTTACCCACGAAAGCTTATGCTCCCAATACTTCTGTTAGTCTTAAAGGTGCCACAGGACCCTCTGTTGCTTTTTACAGATTCAGACTAACACGGCTACCCCTCTGATAC